>NW_027593749.1:0-27601 GCF_964213995.1 Mustelus asterias | reverse complement strand
TCCGATATCGTCAGCTCCAGACCAGAAATCGGCCCAGAGCGGAATAAATTATTGAAATGAGTATTTGTATTCCATTAGCGGGCCCGGGACTGAAGTCTCTAGGTTCACTAGCACCTGGGTTCACTAGCATCCCACCTAGTGGGAAGGTGGGGGGGGGGTGGTTGGCTGGGGGCGGGGGGGGTGGGTTTGGAGCTGGGGAGATCAGGACTGCCGGGTGGGGGGGGGGGGGGGTCGAGATCGAGGCAGGCTGGGGTGGGGGGGGGGGGGTGGGGGGGCCAGCGATTGGGACATTGGGGGGGTGTTGGAGAAGCAGCAAAGCTGTGCTGGCCAGCGATCGAGCTGGCCAGTGATTGGGGTGCCGACAGTGCAGGTCTACTGTGCATGCGCTGATCTCACCTCTGTCAGATCAGCGCATGCGCAGTGGCGCGCTCAGCACTATGCTGCCGGCCTCTCAGACAGGAATAGGCCCCGACCGCTGGATTTTGGAGTAATTCATGCTAGTGCGCTCTGCAGTGCACAGAGTGTGGGAGATTCATTTTGGAAATCCAGCGTGATTTACTCCAGTTTTGACATGAGTCCAGCACTGAGAATTTTTTGGGAGAATTTACCCCAGGTTTTATTAAGGCCATAAAACCATAAGATATAGGAACAGAATGAGGCCATTCAGCCCATCGAGTCTACTCTGCCATTCAATCATGGCTGATAGGTTTCTCAGCCCCATTCTCCCGCTTTTTCCCAGTAACTTTTGATCCCCTTACCAATCAAGCATCTATCTATCTCTGTCTTAAATATACTCAATGACCTGGCCTCCACAGCCTTCAGTGGCAATGAATTCCATAGAATCACCACAACATTGAAAGAGATGTTCTCTGCACTGCATAGATACAAGCTGAAAATAAACAGCAGCCTGTGGCAACACCCTAACGACATCACCATCAAATCATGTGATCAATTCTTAAAGTATCCAATCAACTTTTATATATGTAACAGTTAGTGACCCTCCTGCCAATGGAAACAGGTTTTTCTGATCTATTCCAACATAGCTCCTCATCATTTTGGAGAACTCTATTCAATCCCTCCTTAAATTGTCTGGTTCATGATGTTCATTTAAAGGCATCTGAATAGTCAGTTTAACATCTCATCCAAAAGACAATGTATCTAATTTGATGCCACTCTCTCACTGAAGCTGCAATCTGGATTATTTGCTTGAATTTTGGAGTAGGGCTAAACTCACAACCTTTGGTGAGCATTTCAGCCGAGCAGCTATCCATTATGTCAAATGAATGGAATATTAATCCTTTCATTTTGAAAGGTGCAGAAGTCAGCTCTGAACGATAAGTTGGTCCATTTGTTACTGTGCCCGGTGTAGCAGGCAGGGCATGGTTTGATCGCTGTCCTGTTTGATATCTGCTGGCACAATGCAAGTTATGGGAGGAAGAGAAAAGACAGCACAGAACCTGGCTGGAATCGTGTCTGAGCCAACGCCAAATCGAGTATGGGAGAGGTGTCAACCCCTGAGTAGTGGATGACTCAGGGGTGACTCGGACAATTTTGACGGTATCAGGCAGGAACTTTCAAAAGTTAATTGGGGGAGTCTGTGGGAAGGAAAAGGGACGTCTGGGAAGTGGGAGGCTTTTAAAAGTGTATTAACCAGGGTTCAGGGTAAGCACATTCCTCTTAGAGTGAAGGGCAAGGCTGGCAGAAGGCGGGAACCCTGGATGACTCGGGATATTGAGGCCCTGGTCAAGAAGAAGAAAGAGGCACATGACATGCATAGGCAGCTGGGATCAAGTGAATCCCTTGAAGAGTATAGGGGGTGTAGGAGTAGAGTTAAGAGAGAAATCAGGAGGGCAACAAGGGGACACGAGATTGTTTTGGCAGATAAGGCAAAGGAGAATCCAAAGAGCTTCTACAAATACATAAAGGACAAAAGAGTAACAAGGGAGAGAGTAGGGTCTCTTAAAGATTAACAAGGTAATATATGTGCGGATCCACAAGAGATGGGTGAGATCCTAAATGAATATTTCTCATCAGTATTTACTGTTGAGAAAAGCATGGATGTTAGGGAACTTGGGGAATTAAATATTGATGTCTTGAGGAGTGTACATATTACAGAGAAGGAGGTGCTGGAAGTCTTAAAGCACATCAAGGTAGATAAATCTGCGGGACCTGATGAGGTATATTCCAGGACGTTGTGGGAGGCTAGGGAGGAAATTGCGGGTCCCCTAGCCGAGATATTTGAATCATCGATAGTCACGGGTGAGGTGCCCGAAGATTGGAGAGTGGCAAATGTTGTGCCTTTGTTTCAAAAGGGCTGCAGGGAAAAGCCTGGGAACTACAGGCCAGTTAGCCTCACATCTGTGGTGGGTAAATTGTTGGAAGGTATTTTGAGAGACAGGATCTACAGGCATTTAGAGATGCAAGGACTGATTAGGGACAGTCAGCATGGCTTGACTGAGTGGAAAATCATGTCTCACAAATTTGATTGAGTTTTTTGAAGGGGTAACCAAGAAGGTAGATGATGGCAGTGCAGTTGATGTTGTCTACATGGACTTTAGCAAGGCCTTTGACAAGGTACCGCATGGTAGGTTGTTGCATAAAGTTAAATCTCACGGGACCCAGGGTGAGGTATCTAAATGGATACAAAAAGAGGGTGGTTGTAGAGAGTTGTTTTTCAAACTGGAGGCCTGTGACCAGCGGTGTGCTTCAGAGAACAGTGCTGGGCCCACTGTTATTTGTCATTTATATTAATGATTTGGATGAGAATATAGGGGGCACGGTTAGTAAGTTTGCAGATGACACCAAGATTGGTGGCATAGTGGACAGTGAGAAAGGTTATCTCCAATTGCAGAGGGATCTTGATCAATTGGGCCAGTGGGCTGACGAATGGCAGATGGAGTTTAATTTAGACAAATGCGAGGTAATGCATTTTGGTAGATTGAACCAGGGCAGGACTTACTCAGTTAATGGTAGGGCATTGGGGAGAGTTACAGAACAAAGAGATCTAGGGGTACATGTTCATAGCTCCTTGAAAGTGGAGTCACAGGTGGACAGAGTGGTGAAGAAGGCATTTGGCATGCTTGGTTTCATCAGTCAGAACATTGAATACAGGAGTTGGGACGTCTTGTTGAAGTTGTACAAGACATTGGTAAGGCCACACTTGGAATACTGTGTGCAATTCTGGTCACCCTATTATAGAAAAGATATTATTAAACTAGAAAGAGTGCAGAAAAGATTTACTAGGATGCTACCGGGACTTGTTGGATTGAGTTATAAGGAGAGGCTGAATAGACTGGGACTTTTTTCTCTGGAGCGTAGGAGGCTGAGGGGTGATCTTATAGAGGTCTATAAAATAATGAGGGGCATAGACAAGGTAGATAGTCAATATCTTTTCCCAAAGGTAGGGGAGTCTAAAACTAGAGGGCATAGGTTTAAGGTGAGAGGGGAAAGATACAAAAGTGTCCAGAGGGGCAATTTTTTCACACAGAGGGTGGTGAGTGTCTGGAACAAGCTGCCAGAGGTAGTAGTAGGGGCGGGTACAATTTTATCTTTTAAGAAGCATTTAGATAGTTACATGGGTACGATGGGTATAGAGGGATATGGGTCAAATGCGGGCAATTGGGATTAGCTTAAGGGTTTTTTTAAAAAAAGGGCAGCTTGGACAAGTTGGGCCGATGGACCTGTTTCCATGCTGTAAACCTCTATGACTCTATGACGGTCAGACGTGGGCAATGGTTGATTGGAGCAGCTAATTAGATGTCAGGCAACAGGGCAGTGGTCCTTGTAAGGGCAGCACTACCTCCATGAGCTGTGTGCCAATCAGAGGGCCAACATCTCAACAATCAACAGAGTCACGGAGTGAGCTGGTGGCGCCTGAACCAGGCAGCAGCAGACCAGGGCCTTCAGCAAAGAGGTGGCAAAAAAATCTTTCAACTGGAATCCCAGGACCGAGTGCAGAGGCTCCCTCCCCAGCCTGCAGCCCCCTCTATCTTCCCTCCCAACTCCCTCAGTCTGCCGCCACCACCATTTAGCTTCAGTGGCCTCACACAGCCGTTGGGGATGGTGGTGGGGGGAGGGGGAGGACCAATCCACTATCGGCAAGGTACCAATGGATTTGCAAAGGGATATAGGATTCCCACCTCCTGACCATTTCCAGACTCTCCACTGGTCGAATTCTGGGATGGTGTGGCTGTGTTGGGTCGATATTCTGACCCTGGAACTCACTACGGTCCCCACGCACCTCCCAGCCCAATTCCGAGGGGCTGGGAAAATTCAACCCAGGAATCACTGCCAGAAAAGATAAATGTGAGAAAGCAATCCGGGAAAGCAATCAGGATTGGTAGTGTTTGTGGCAAATCGCCTGCGGACACTTGTTACCCAGCCTCTGACTGATTCCTGGGAAACTATAACCCAACTGAGCCAGTACGCTTAGCACACAAGAGGGAAAGAATTGGGAAAAATCCCCGAAAATGGTCATCACCTCTCGAGGCAAGGCACAACGCCAAGAATTCACATGACCTGAAATGAAGGACCGGTTTATTAAAACAAAATTGTCCAATTGGATATGAATAATGGTATGTTATTTCTAAGTGTGATTTTAGTGGTTGTTACCTGCAGCAGTAAATCTCACTCTTTGCGGTCAATGGGTCACGATGCCTTTGGAAAGTAACCCAGGAAAGTCACAAGACACTGTGTATGGCCAGAATTCATCACATTTACAGGTGCTGAAGGGACTGAAATAATTCACCTTTTTAAAGGCGTTCTCACATAATGTACAAGAATACATAACACATAAAGGGCAAAAGGGTAATTAGGGAGAGAGTGGAGCCTCTTAAGGATCAACAAGGTCATCTATGTGCGGATCCACAAGAGATGGGTGAGATCCTAATTAATATTTCTCATCAGTATTTACTGTTGAGAAAGGCATGAATGTTTGGGAACTTGGGGAAATAAATAGTGATGTCTTGTGGAGTGTACATATTACAGAGAAGGTGGTGCTGGAAGTCTTAAAGCGCATCAAGGTAGATAAATCCCCGGGACCTGATGAAATGTATCCCAGGACATTTTGGGAGGCGAGGGACAAAATTGCGGGTCTCCTAACCAAGAAATTTGAATCATCGACAGCCATAGGTGAGGTGCCTGAAGATTAGAGGGTTAGCAAATGTTTGTGCCTTTGTTTAAGAAGGGCTGCAGGGAAAAGCCTGGGAACTATAGGCCGCTGAGCCTAACATCTGAAGTGGGTAAGTTGTGAGAAGACATTCTGAGATATAGGATCTACAGGCATTTAGAGAGGCAAGGATTGATTAGGGACAGTCAGCATGGCTTTGTGAGTGGAAAATCACGTCTCACAAATTTGATTTGAGTTTTTTGATGGGGTAACCAAGAAGGTAGATGAGGGCAGTGCAGTCGACGTTGTCCATATGGACTTTAGCAAGGCCTTTGACAAGGTACCGCATGGTAGGTTGTTGCATAAGGTTAAATCTCACGGGATCCAGGTTGAGGTAGCCAAATGGATACAAAAGTGGCTTGATGACAGAAGCCAAAGGGTGGTTGTAGAGGATTGTTTTTCAAACTGGAGGCCTGTGACCAGCAGTGTGCCTCAGGGATTAGTGCTGGGTCCAGTGTTATTTGTCATTTATATTAATGATTTGGATGAGAATTTAAGAGGTATGATTAGTAGGTTTGTAAATGACACCAAGATTGGTGGCATAGTGGACAGTGAAGAAGGTTATCTAGGACTGCAACAGGATCTTGATCAATTGGGCCAATGGGCTGACGAATGGCAGGTTGAATTTAATTCAAATAAATGTGAGATGATGCATTTTGGTAGATCGAATCGGGGCAGGACTTACTCAGTTATTGGTAGGGCATTGGGGAGAGTAATAGAACAAAGAGATCTAGGGGTACATGTTCATAGCTCCTTGAAAGTGGAGTCACAGGTGGACAGAGGGTGAAGAAGGCATTCGGCATGCTTGGTTTCATTGGTCAGAACACTGAATATAGGAGTTGGGACGTCTTGTTGAAGTTCTACAAAACATTAGTAAGGCCACACTTAGAATACTGTGTACGGTTCTGGTCACCCTATTATAGAAAGGATAGTGTTAAACTAGAAAGAGTGCAGAAAAGATTTACTAGGATGCTACCGGGACTTGATGGTTTGTGTTACAAGGAGAGGCTGGATAGAGTAGGAATTTTTTCCCTGGAGCGTAGGAGGCTGAGGGGTGATCTTATAGAGGCCTATAAAATAATGAGGGGCATAGATGAGGGAGATGGTCAACAGCTTTTCCCAAAGGTAGGGGAGTCTAAAACTAGATGGCATAGGTTTAAGGTGAGAGGGAGAGATACAAAAGAAGCCAGAGGAGCCATTCTTTCACTTAGAGGGTGGTGAGTGTCTGGAACAAGCTGCCAGAGGCAGTAGTAGAGGCGGGTACAATTTTGTCTTTTAAAAAGCATGAGTAAGATGGGTACAGAGGGATATGGGCCAAATGCGGGCTATTGGGACTAGCTTAGTGGTAGAAACGGGGCGGCATGCACAAGTTGGGCCAAAGGGTCTGGTTCCATGCTGTAAACCTCTATCATTCTAATCAGTCTCAAAGTGGCCATGAAGAAAATCAGGAGCTGGTCCATTTCAGCCTTTCGTTTGGCCCCAGGTAATTGGTGCTTGACCTGGTCCAGGGACTCTCTTTGAGAGTGGCGAGTTCAGCTTGCTAGCCCGAATGTACATCTGCATCTTCCCAAAAGCATCTCAGGAAAATATACAGAGGCCAAGCACATTCCACTGCTGCTGCGGCTCAGTTAACCACCTCGGAAGTGGAAGGTTGTGGATTCAAGTTCCACTGGAGGGCTTGAGCACAAAGGACACTATTGGAAGTACTGAGGGAGTGCTGCGCTGTCAAAGCAGCTGTCTTTTGGATGAGATGTTAAACTGAGACCCTGTCTTCCATCTCAGGTGGGATCTCATAGCAATATTACCAAGAAGAACAGGAGAGTTCCCTCTGGTGACCTGGTCAATATTTATCCCTCAATCAACATCAGAAAATCAGATTATCTGCTTCCAACACTTCAAAATGCCCTTCATTGGCTGTAAAGTGATTTGTGACACTCTAAAGTGATGAGAACTGAGATTATAGTCTGTGGTTTGTGGGATAGAATGAGGCCATTCAGTGAGTCATGTCTATGCAAGCTTCCTGCAAGAACAACTTTCCTAGCCCCACTCCACCATCTTTCTTCAAATAATTGTATTCCAGATTCTAGCCACTCACTGTGTACAAAAGTTTTTCCCATGTCACCTTTGGTTCTTTTGCCAATCATTTGTATCTTCCAGCTCTCAACCCTTCCACCAATGTGGGAACATGTTCTCCCTCTCTATTCTGTCCAGACCCCCCATGATTTTTAACATCTCCATCAAATCTTATTTCAGCATTTTCTTTTTTAAGAATCAGTCCCAGCTCCTCAAATCCCTCTTAACTGAAGTCCCTCCTCCCTGGAACTATTCTTGCAAATCTTTTGGAAACTGAGTTGAGGAGAAATTTCTTCACCCAGAGGGTGGTGAATGTGTGGAATTCACTATCACGGAATGTGGTTGAAGCCAAAACGTTGTCTGATTTCAAGAAGGAATTAGATATAGCATTTGGGGTCAACAGGATCAAGGGATATTGGGGCAAAGGGGCTCAGGATATTGAATTTGATGATCAGCCATGATCAAAATGAATGGCAAAGGAGGCTCGAAGGGCCGAATGGCCTCCTCCTGCTTCTAGTTTCTATACCCTCTCGAATACCTTCACATCCTGATTGAAATGTGGTGTCTGAATTGAACACAATACTCTGGGTGTGAGCAAATTAGTGTTCTATTATGTTCGCCTTGGTTTTCAACTCCCTGACTCTATTTATAAAGCCCAGATATTCCATTTATTCAGCACTTTCTCAACCTGCCCTATCCTTCACATGGAAGAAGGATCTTTAGATTAATCATTTTAGTCAAAGCTACCCATGGAATACATGGCATATTGCAGGACTATAGGACCATTCACACAGTGAATACCACACACAATCTCATGATTATATTGCTTTCAGCGATTCGTAAAAATAACTTGTTTATTTGTTTTAAACAATGTCCCACATTCACATAGAGCTCAATGGACAAAACCTCATCCTCACAAACCTCCAAATCCAAATGCAGCAGATACTGGGAACACCACCACCTGGACATTCCCCTCCGAGTCACTCACCATCCTGACTTGGAAATATATCACCATTCCTTCCCTGTCGCTGGATCTCCCTCCCTAACAGCACTGTGGGTGTACCTACACCACATGGACTGCAGTGGTTCAAGAAGACAGCTCACCACCACCTTCCCGAGGGCAATTAGTGATGGACAATAAATACTCACCTAACCAGCGACATCCCACAAAAGAATAGAAACGACGTACACCATATCACACCTTCTCAATATCAAAATTTATTTACATTTATGCAAGCATAAATAAAGTTTACTAATGCACTTGTGATTTTGTTGCAGTTTGCAGTAACACTAACATCGCCCAATTTCCTGTAATTTGCAAATTTTGAAATTGTACCTCTGTTCTCCAAGTTTAAATCATTAGTGGTCAGCTATAGCTATCCTGGACCAATCTCGACCAATGCCATCTCCATGAACCTGAGCAAAGGCCTTTAAAATTCTCCCACACATCCTACATTGCCACTTACTCCCCACCCCAGCCACCCCCTCATCCCAGCTTCTGCTTTCTGTTTGTAGATTCAACAGAAAACAGCCTCTTTCAGCTTCCTAATCTGAGCAATCACCTTTCAGGCCTGAACCTGCACAACATCCAGCATTCAAAATGTTAACAAAGGACAGGAGATAGATGACAGCTTAGGTTAATCCTGCCCTCATACACACACACCCCTCACACACACCACAGACACACGCACAAACCAACCCCCCCACACACACCCCCCACACACACATACACCTCTCACACACACCCCTCACACACACACCCCTCACACACACACGCACACTCACACCCCTTTCTCACGCACACACACACCCCTCACACACACACACAACTCATACACACCATAGACACACGCACAAACCCCCCTCACACACACACACACACACACACACACACAAACCACCCTCACACACACACACACACACCCCTCACGTACACACATGCACCCATACACACGCACACATACCCACACACACACCCCTCACACACACACACACACTTCCCAGTAGCAGTCAGTGGATGTGAATCGAGGACATTAATCCTGGCAGGTTCTTCCCAATCCCCTCCCTAGCCCAGGCTGCTGCAGTAAATTACAGGGCTCTCAAAAGAGAATTCACCGAATGCAATCCTTTGCTGGTGGTTTCAGTTTTTGTTCACCTTCTCATTCTCAGATTCAGCTGGCTTTAAATCCTTTCAGTGTAGGAACTGGAATAAGTAACTGAGTGAAAACATAATGTAATTGTTTTGCTGCATTTGAAGCAAACGTGGTTTTGCCTAAATTCAGGAGTTGATGCCTAATCTATTAATTTAAAAAAATTATTCTAGAACATGTCACATGTATTTTGCCCTTGGTAAACACGCAGTGCTTTGTGTCAGAACAAAAGTGCCACTTTGAATAAAGTTCAGATATTGCCTGCAGCAAAACTCCACTCAGACCAACTTCAGATGTTTCAAAATGAAAGTAGCACATCTAACAAAAAAAACACATAATATCTTCCAGAACAGTAACTCACGACAGTTAATAAGTTACAAAGGACAAAGGTTTTAAAATGAACTTGAGATAGCAAATGCATCCAGTGGGATCTTGCTGGCTTTTTGGATATTTTGGTTTAAATATGAGTTCCCATCAGCTGTACAAAATCTGTCTCAAAGAAAAGGAAGCGGTACTTACCCCCCATATGCTCCAAAAGTAAAGCTTCTTTTTCTTCTCTCCATTTTTTATCCACTTGGAAAAAAAAGGTTTCCCTGAGGAGGTTTTTGCAATGAAAGGCTCAGGAAGGTTGTGAGTCCCTGGAGGTGCTGTAACTCCACCGTGCCTGCTTCAACAGCCAACTGTTGCCATTCAGGGAGAAAAGGAGAAGCTGGGAGCTGCTTTTTCCGTATCCCATAGCAACAACCACTCTCCCCGTCAGCCAGAACTTTCAGTGGAAATGAGTTTCATTCAAGATCTTTCAGTATCTTTCTTTAAAACTCACAAATCAAAGGTATCTTCTGTTACCCTGCCAAAACATTGATGCTGCAAATTCTCTCCAGTTAGGATTTATCTCAAAAATACACTTTGTTAAAATAAAAACGATTTTGTTATTTATTACAAGGGACAGTATGTCTTTTCATCATTTTGAGAAAAACTGTGCATAACAATTAGGCAAATTAAATCACAGATAGTTGAAGATAGAGATAGCCTTGTTTCAATCTCCCAGAGCAATAGTGCACGAGTTCTCACCCCATCTCCCTCCTTTACAGCGAGATCTCATATACTTTTAACCTCATATTTTTCAAGTGTCAGATTAGACACTGTTTGCTTTGTTAGAAATGGAATGTACAGTAAAGTCTGAAAGCCATCCTTTGTGTGACTTTATTGCTGCAAATTAATTGTGCCAAGCACCAGTCTGTTCTGAATATCACAAAAGCAAATGCTGTCGTTTTTAAGGAGTGTTAAATTATATATTTTTTTACTTTGGACGTTTCCTCCCAAAGTTTGACTTCCCATTGACGCCTGTGTTTTTTGTGCCATTCTCCACACATGTGCAGAATGGCTTCTTTTGTGAGTGGGCATGATCCCCAGACACTTCATTTACATAAAGCAGTGCGAAATAAACACATCAAAGAATCCCAAAGACAAAGGCGCCTGACGTCACTGCTATGGCTACTGCAATCTTATGAGTGATCCTGCTGGATTTCTTGTATAAATGCATTTGAACATAATGTGCTGTCAATTTGTGCATTTCTTTCTAACACAAGTGACCTCCCACAATGTTGCCCATGGGCTTAGGGGTGATACCGTTATGAATGGTGGGCGTTCTACAATATGGAACTACGTGATTATTGCACGTCCTCATAATATTTGGCTAATTAAGAGATCACAGCGAAGTAAGCCTTTTTTTCAGTTGGATCCTGGAAAATAATTAGTGTTCCACTTGCCTTCCTTAAGTGCCATAGTCAAATAAGCAAACCTTTGCATATTATATGGGGTCAAATTTAACTGTCGCTGTTTCAGGGTAGTTGTTATAGTGAGGACCAAGGCAAATGTAGACTCACAAAAATAAACTATTTGGCAGCTTTTCATCTTATATCATATATCTCATCAACAGTCTTCAATGCTACCAAAATGAGCATGCTTGATTTCAGAAATTCACTTCTATCCTAGAATAGTACAGAACTTCAGGGATTTACACTTTTTATATTGTTAATTTTTTGCAGGCAGGTCTTGAGTTCCAAGATAAACATAATTAAAAGCAATTGAATTGAAATTGTAACTATTTAGACTACACGTTATGAAATATAAACATGAAATCTCGTCAACTTTGTAGTGGGAAGTATCATTCCTTATACCTGCAACACACTTTATTAACCAATATATGGGGCAAAGGTACCTCGGAAAAAGTTGAATATTCGCATTCACTCCTAGTTTCACAGGTCAGGCCCCAATTGCTTTTGTGGCTTCTAAGTTGCTAACTCTGGCACTTTACTCAGTAATTTTGAATGAATCCACAGCAATGTTTTGTAAAGATGGGAATTGTTGAAGGAGTCAGCCAGTTTGAGGAAAGGCATACGAGATCTTGACCTTTATCAATTGGGACACATTGTATAAAGCAAGGAAGTTTGCTAAACCTATATAAAACACTCGCTCTGGATTATTGTGTCCAGTTTACCACACTTTAGGAAGCATATGAAGGAGTTGGAGAGGGTGCAGAAAATATTCATGAGAATGGTCCCAGGGATGAGGGATTCCTGGGATGGCAGGATTGATGTATGAGGAGAGATTGAATTGGTTAGGATTGTATTCGCTGGAGTTCAGAAGAATGAGGGGGGATCTCATAGAAACCTATAAAATTCTAACAGGACTAGACAGGGTAGATGCAAGATGTTCCCGATGGTGGGGGAGTCCAGAAGCAGGGGTCACAGTCTGAGGATGCAGAGTAGACTGTTTACGACTGAGATGAGGAGAGACGTCTTCATCCAGAGTGGGCAGCTTATGGAATTCACTGCCACAGAGAGCAGCTGAGGCCAAAACATTGAATGTTTTCAAGAAGCCTGTTAGATAAAGCACTTGAGGCAAATGGGGAGCAAATGATATGGGGGAAGGCAGGATCAGGCTATTGAGTTGGATGATCAGCCATGATCATAATGAATGGTGGAGCAGGTTCAAAGGGCTGAATGGCCTCCTCCTACTTCTATTTTCTATGCTTCTATATGCAGAGACTGCAGAAGACAGGAATGTTCTCCCTTTGCGAAGAGGAAATTGAGAGGAGACTTGGTAAAGGTGTTGTTCAAAAATCATGAAGTGTTTTGGAAAGAACAGAGAGAGAATTTGTTTCGATTGACAGTAGGGTAGAGAACCAGATGCAGATTTAAGGTGATTGGCACACAGGCCAAGGGATTAGGATCTAAAACACACCGCCCAAGAAGCTAATTGGATTTTTATCAAAAGGTAAAAAATTTGGAAGGCACTGGAGAGAGAGCAGTATGGGGGGAGGTGAAAGCCATTTTGCAGAGAGCTAGCAAGAACAATGTGGGCCAAATGGCCTCCTTCTGTGCTGTAAGCTTCTGTTATTCTATCGGCCAACAGGATACCTGATCCTCAGCAACTTGTAATAGAATAATGAAGGAATAGAGAGAAATAATTGGTCAGTGAGTATTTGGTGGGAGCAGAGTGAATCAAATGGAGTGGTTGGAATTTGAATGGTGGGTAGTGGAATGATTAGTATAGAGGGGAAGGTAAAGTTTATTTATGAGTTACAAGCAGGCTTCCATTAACACTGCAATGAAGTTACTGTGAAAATCCCTGAATCGTCACACTCCGACGCTTGTTTGGGTACACTGAGGGAGAATTTAGCACGGCCAATGCACCTAACTAGCACGTCTTTCGGACTGTGGGAGGAAACCGGAGCACCCGGAGGAAACCCACACAGATACGGGGAGAACGGGCAGAGCCTGCACAGAGAGTGACCCAAGCCAGGAATCGAACCTGGGATCCTGGCACTGTGAGGCAGCAGTGCTAACCACTGTCCCACCATGGAATTTGCAGGGTGGAATTTTACAGTCTGCCCCCCACCCCCCCCCCCCCCCCCCCCCCATCCCCCCACGGCAGGTCAGTAAACTTCCACTGGTATCTTCTGGTAGAGTATTGACTGTTTGCCGAGAGAGAGAGAGCAGATCATCACTCCAGCAGCTCATGTGACCTGTGTCCAGATCCCACATCAAAGCCGTCACACAAAAGGTCGTATCACGTGACATCTTTTCATGTTGACAGTTGGATAACCCGTGCCTGCAGCTTCTCTTTTGCCATTGTGTGTTATAGACAGGGTGATGAATTTTTAATCTCCAGGCAATTTACTTTGGATAGTTCATTCTTTCCAGATTGAATCTATTTGATATGATAGCAAAAAAAACTCAGCTCCTCCATGTTGACCATTGTCCCAAGTGGCTTTTTATAGACACTATCTCCATGAAGTGGACATTGGCTACTTAGTGGTATAAATTGGCAGCCATTTTATGTCAATGTTTTTGTGTTTGAGTGAAATGTCCCCCTGTTTAAACAATAATCTTAGAAACCAACCAATGTGATATATTCCGTACAGGATTTCTTCATGATACCGCCCCCCCACTTTGTACTTCAATCTCCACTTTCCCAAGCGATTAACATAACCCATCAGCTCATTCTTCATCTCCTCGACTCTCAACTTCTCCCAAATGCCAGCTTTTCTAGAATATTTGCTCACCTCCAATTCTGGCATCCCTTAGCACTGCTGCCTCTCGGCGCCGGGGACCCACGTTCGATTCCCAGCTTGCGTCATTGTCTGTGTGGAGTCTGCACGTTCTCCCCGTGTCTGCGTGGGTTTCCCCCGGGTGCTCCGGTTTCCTCCCACAGTCCAAAGATGTGCAGGTTAGGTGGATTGGCCGTGCTAAATTGCCCCTCAGTGTCAGGGGGATTAGCAGGGTAAATGCGTGGTGTTTTGGGGATAGGGCCTGGGTGGGATTGCTGTCGGTGCAGACTCGATGGGCTGAATGGCCTCCTTCTGCACTGTAGGGATTCTATTGTTCTACAATTCCACAGTGTTTTCAGGGGGAAAGCCAACTTCAACCTTAATAACTGCCTCAGTCCCAAATCCCAGCATCAGGATTTACAATCTGTGAATTCACGATTTATTTGACTTTTCTTACTGAATTTCACTTCAGCAAGGCTAACCTTGTTATCCTGTTTGGGTTGTGTGCGTCATTGAGAAAGTCGAGGCATGTTTTTACATTTTAATATCATCAATGTTTTTACCCAGGTGAGTTTTAGCTCAATAAAACTATCCCTTTACTTGTTTAACACAAGACATGTCTGGCTAATTTCTTTGTACAGATCTGCGTTATCAAATACTCATAGAATCATAGAAAATAACACCTGATGCGCAGAAGAGGCCATTCAGCCCATCGAGTCTGCACTGAATCTCCAACAGACCATCTTGCCCAGATCCTAACCCCCTAACCTACACATCTTTGGACTGTGGGGGGGAGCTGGAGCACCCTAGGAAACCCACACAGACACAGGGTGAACATGCAAACTTCACACAGAGAGCCACCCAAGGTTGGAATTGAACCTGGGTCCCTGGCACTATGAGGCAGCAGTGCTAACCACTGTGCTACCGTGCCCACTAAATTGATTATACATCATTTTAAAATTCAAAAATTTTTGTTTTAATCAAATGGGGAGTGGGAGAAGAGGGGAACCAAGTCACTCCTCACCTGAAGAATAGCAGTTATTAAAGACAATTGGAAGGAGATTTAGGAGAATGAGTCACTAAATTGAAGATCCAAAACTCATGAGGAGAACATTTGTAATTTGACAAAGAAATGTCAATTTTAAAAGCTGAAGGAGTTGCTGTATTTTACAATCTTGGATTTTTTGGAGCCTAAGCAAATGCTGGGAAATCTGCACCATTTCTTCACTTGGCAATCAACGTCAGATAGATCTGTTAATGAGCTTTAAACAACCCAATGCAACAGGATTTGCCAAAACATTATAGTAACTCAGAGTGGCGTGCAGAATTTCAATGAGGAAGAAACATAGCCAAGAGCTCACAGCATGAGCTTAAACGAAACTGAGAGCGCAAGTTAGAACTTAAATAGAACAACGCGCAATGCAAGTTTTAAAATAACCTAACAGAACGGGAGCTCAAAATAGTGCAGCAAAGAATGTGATTTGAGGCAGGTGAAAAGGCAAATTGAGTGTGAACAAGAAATACATATTGGAGAATGGAATTTCAAACCACATCTGGGAACAAACAGCTCCAAGATCAGCAATGGTGCAGTGACTGAACTCAGCAACAGCCTGTCTATTTTCCAACCCCCTCCAGCTCCAGAACCCTCTGAAGAAAAGTTCGTAGATTCTTGAGCATTCCTCCCTCACCGTTCCGCTTGATCATTAGCAAACATTCATCTGGCTCTACTCGAAATCCAAAAAGTACTTTGCAAACTCCACCACCTGACCCTTATCTCCCTTTTCCTCCTCCCTTTCTTCCTTTCAGACCCCCTACAAAAGCCAACTCTTTTCACAAGTCTCAAAGGGGCGACACACTGGCATGGTGGTTAGCACTGCTGCCTCATAGCATCACGGACCAGGGTTCAATTCCCGGCTTGGGTCCCGGGTCACTGTCTGTGTGGAGTTTGCACATTCTCCTCGTGTCTGCGTGGGTTTCCTCTGGTGCTCCCACAGTCTGAAAGCCGAGCTGGTTAGGTGCATCAGCCATGCTTCATTCTCCCTCAGTGTAACCCGAACAGGCGCCAGAGTGTGGCAACTGGGGGATTTTCACAGTAACTTCATTGCAGTGTTAATGTGAGCCTACTTGTGACACTAATAAATAAACTTTAAAAAACTCCATCTAATATCTCCTTAAATGAAAGCAAAATACTGTGGATTTCAGGAACCTAAAATAAAAACGGAAAGTGTTAGAAAAACACAGCAGCTCTGGCAGCACCCGTGGAGAGAAAGAGAGATGATGTGGAGTTGTCGGTGTTGGACTGGGGTGGGCACAGTAAGTTGTCTCACAACACCAGGTTAAAGTCCAACAGGCTTATTTGGTAGCACGAGCTTTTGGAGCGATACTCCTGATTCACCTGATGAAGGGGCAACACTCCGAAAGCTCGTGCTACCAAATAAACCTGTTGGACTTTAACCTGGTGTTGAGAGAGAAAGAGAGACCAGGATTTTCCCATCCTGCCTCTGGTGAGGTCCATCGCAGGCAGGACGGAAAATTCAGAGAGGCAGCCAAACATTCAGAAACTTCCGCTCCCACTGGAAAACCCTGGCCAGAGTTCACATTTCGGGTCCAATGTGACTCCTCTTTGGTACAGGAGCGAGGTGGCAATGAGATGAATCTTACGCTGTTAAAAAAAAGGGGGATAGACAGGTGCAGGAAAACAGAAGGTCAATGATAGATTAGAGGGCAGGAGAGATTAAGTGAGAATGATGTTATGAAACACAAGGCAAAGGGTGAGGCAATAATAATATTAAAGACTAAAGCAAGTACTGATGTCAAAATAAAGATCAGCACAGTCTGAAAGCAAAATAGAAGTAAGTGTTTGTAGCAGAAATCAGTCAGTGTTTTCTGGGAGTAAAGCACGAGAAGAAGATACAGACTGGCACTGGGAACACAAAAACCCGAATAGATGTGAGAGTCCATGGCCTGAAGTTGTTGAACTCAGTGTTGAGTCCAGAGGATGGTTAAGTGCCTAATCGCGAGATGAAGTCCTGTTCCTCCAGAGTTGAAGTAATTTGCAAAAGGAGCAAAAATGATACAAAAAAAATGTTTTTGTGCAGTGAGTGGTTAGGATCTGGAATGTACTGTCTGAGAGTGTGGTGGAGACAGATTTAATCAGGGCTTTCAAAATGAATTTGGCTGTTATTTGACGAGCATAAATTTTCAGGTTATTGATGCCAGCTTTGTAGCTGTACTGGAACAGCTTCACTAGGTGGGTGGCACATTCCGGACTCATAGCCTTTGCAGTATCCAGCGCCTTTTGCCATTTCTTGATATCACGTGGAGTCAATTGAATTGGCTGAAGACTGGCATCAGTAATGCTGGGGACCTCTGGAGGAGGTCGAGATGGTTCATCCACTCGGCACTTCCGGCTGCAGACTGTTACAAACTTTTCAGTCTCATGTTTTGCCCTGATTTGCTCGATTCCTCCATCATTGAGGATGGGGATATTTGTGGAACCTCCTCCTCCAGTGAGTTGTTTAATTGTCCACCACCATTCACTTCAGGATGTGGCAGGACTGCAGAGCTTGGATCTGATCCATTGGTTGTGGAATCGATTAGCTTTGTCTATCACTTGTGAAGTTGGGGTTTGATCTCCACAAGGCGGAGAGAGGAGAAGGGAGGCTGAAATGTTTAGGGAGAGAATTCCAGATATTGGAGCCTAGGCAGCAGAAGGCACAGCCACTACTGGTGCAGTGATCAACACCAATGAATAGCAGGAAGCTGAATTGGAGAAATGTGGAGATCTGGGTAAGCTTTTGAGTTGAATGAAGTTGCAGGGACATGGAGGGTAACCCCTCAACTCTATAACTTCCTTTGGCCTTTACAAAGTTGGAGTTTTCGTTTCATCTGCTGGGAGTGCCAGGGTGATTTATCTTCTCATGACCTGGTGACAACACAGTTGGGGCCTTGATGGGTGAATTCCCTGCAGGGACCTCAGCTGCCTTCAAGATTCTTGAGCTTCAGAGCACATGTGGTGGGAAAGGGGTTAACTTCAACTGGGAACCAACCTGTGTGATCCCTCCCCATTTTCACCCTCAGGGTTAGGTTAAAACTGATCCTTCAGTCTCAGCCACATAATCTCAACTACAATACAACGGGTTAATGGGCAGCCTTCCATCTGCGAGGGATGATGGGAATGCAGCCTCAGAATTGTGGTAAGATCAGATTACATCATCTGCTGTATTTCTTTGGATGGCAGGATTCTGAGAAGGCCCAGTCAACCACAAGTGCCGCACATCAACTTATCTCCTGCTGGTGGTGCAGTGTGAACTCCGCTGACATCTTATTTGCAGGATTGGAGCTTCTGAAGCCAGATGTTGTGGTGGCAAACTCCTGCCCACAGCTGGCATTGCCGTTTGTATTGATTGTCAGTGAGAGTTTCCCATTGGTCGTGAATGATGTTGAGGTTTCCATGTCTCTTTCGACAGTTTCTTTGAATCAGAGCTTTGACGCCAAACTGATCTCGTGGCACAGGTTCCTGGGGATGCAGTGACCTTCCATCCTGTACACACACCCCAACCAGTGAAGCTTTCTTTGCTGGATTAGGCCTAGCCTGCTTACCATGTTTGTCCGAGCAAGGACTGTGTCATTGGGGAATTTGTCTTTCCACGTGATGTTAAAGATGTGACGCAGGTACGGGAGATGAAAGCTATTAAGCCTCTTTTTTCTTGACAGGTATAAGTTGCTCACAGCATGCTGAGGACTCAAGCGTTTATAGATACGCATTGTGGTCCCTCAGGTCAGTTTGCTGTTTGCCATGTGTTTTGTTAATCATCGAAAGTACAAGTAAAATACATGAACCAGAATGCAATGTGGGAGTCACAATACTCATCACCTAATGGAAGCAACAATAGCAACTCAAACATCCTGATTGTCGATGCAGCAGTCTACAGCTGTAGTTTGGTTCCTGTTATCAATCACACAGCACAGAATTCCACTCCATGTGCCTAACTCTGAAAACTCTTTCCAAATAGACCCACTCGCCTGCTCCCCCCTCCCCCCCAAACCTTGTCTTATTTTTCACATTTTGTCCGGCAGTAAAAGTTGGTTTCATTTCTGAATACAAACCACGGGCAGATTTGAGGAAGTTTCTTTTTAAAGTCAAGTTCATAATGAAACAGAACTAAAAAATAAAAAGTAGCAGTTACCGGTAAATCAAAACCTATCTGAGAATGTGACTTCATCTCATCCAATCACCAAACTTTCTTTAATCCAGCCCATCTTTGATTTTAATTTTTCAATTCACACACATAGAAACACAGAAGATAGGAGCAGGAGGAGGCCATTCGGCCCTTGGAGCCTGCTCCGCCATTCATCACAATCATGGCTGATCATCCAACTCAATAGCCTAATCCTGCTTTCTCCCCATAACCTTTGATCCCATTCACCCAAAGTGCTATATCCAGCCGCTTCTTGAATACATTCAATGTTTTGGCCTCAACTACTTCCTGTGGTAATGAATTCCACAGGCTCACCACTTTTTGGGTGAAGAAATGTCTCCTCACTTCCGAAATGGTCTCCCCTGAATCCTCAGACTGTGACCCCTGGTTCTGGACTCCCCCACCATCGGGAACATCCTCCCTGCATCTACCCTGTCTAGTTCTGTTAGAATTTTATAAGTTATCAGCCAGCCCCCACCCCCGCCATTCGTCTGAACTCCAGTGAAAACAATCCTAACCTAGTTAATCTCTCCTCACACATCAGTCCCCCCATCCCCGGAATCAGCCTGGTAAACATTCGCTGCACTCCCTCGAGAGCAAGAACATCCTTCCTCAGAAAAGGAGACCAAAACTGCACACGATACTCTAGGTGTGGCCTCACCAAGGCCCTGTATAATTGCAACAACACATCCCTGCTCCTGTACTCAAAACCTCTCGCAATGAAGGCCAACATACCATTTGCTTTCTTTACTGCCTGCTGCGCCTGCATGCTTACCTTCAGCGACTGGTGCACAAGGACACCCAGGTCCCGCTGCACACTCCCCTCTCCCAATTTACAGCCATTCAGCTAGTAATCTGCCCTCTTGTTTTTGCTTCCAAAGTGAATAACCTCACATTTATCCAAATTATTCTGCATCTGCCATTGATTTGCCCACTCACCCAACCTGTCCAGATCATGCTGAAGGATCTCTGCATCCTCGCCACAGTTCACCCTCCCACCCAACTTGGTATCATCTGCAAACTTTGAGATGTTACATTTTGTTCCCTCATCCAAATCATTAATATATATTGTGAATAGCTGGGGTCCAAGCATCGATCCCCGTGGGACCCCACTAGTTACTGCCTGCCAATTTGAAAAGCACCCATTAATTCCTACTCTTTGTTTCCTCTCTGCCAACCAGTTTTCTATCCATCACAATACACTTTCCCTAATTCCATGCGTTTTAATCTTGCACGATAATCTCTTATGCGAGACTTTGTCAAATACTTTCTGAAAGTCCAAATATACCATAAGACCATAAGACCATAAGACATAGGAGCGGAAGTAAGGCCATTCGGCCCATCGAGTCCACTCCACCATTCAATCATGGTTGATTTCAACTCCATTTACCCGCTCTCTCCCCATAGCCCTTAATTCCTCGAGAAATCAAGAATTTATCAATTTCTGTCTTGAAGACGCTCAACGTCTCGGCCTCCACAGCCCTCTGTGGCAATGAATTCCACAGACCCACCACTCTCTGGCTGAAGAAATTTCTCCTCATCTCTGTTCTAAAGTGACTCCCTTTTATTCTAAGGCTGTGCCCCCGCGTCCTAGTCTCCCCTGTTAATGGAAACAACTTCCCTACGTCCATCCTATCTAAGCCGTTCATTATCTTGTAAGTTTCTATCAGATCTCCCCTCAACCTCCTAAACTCCAATGAATATAATCCCACGATCCTCAGACGTTCATCGTATGTCAGGCCTACCATTCCTGGGATCATCCGTGTGAATCTCCGCTGGACCCGCTCCAGTGCCAGTATGTCCTTCCTGAGGTGTGGGGCCCAAAATTGCTCACAGTACTCCAAATGGGGCCTAACCAGTGCTTTATAAAGCCTCAGAAGTACATCCCTGCTTTTGTATTCCAAGCCTCTTGAGATAAATGACAACATTACATTTGCTTTCTTAATTACGGACTCAACCTGCAAGTTTACCTTTAGAGAATCCTGGACTAGGACTCCCAAGTCCCTTTGCACTTTAGCATTATGAATTTTGTCACCGTTTAGAAAATAGTCCATGCCTCTATTCTTTTTTCCAAAGTGTACGACCTCGCACTTGCCCACGTTGAATTTCATCAGCCACTTCTTGGACCACTCTCCTAAACTGTCTAAATCTTTCTGCAGCCTCCCCACCTCCTCAATACTACCTGCCCCTCCACCTATCTTTGTATCATCGGCAAACTTGGCCAGAATGCTCCCAGTCCCGTCATCTAGATCGTTAATATATAAAGAGAACAGCTGTGGCATCGACTGGTTCCCCCTTGTCAACTTTACCAGTTACATCTTCAAAGAATTTCACCAGATTTGTCAAGCATGATTTCTCCTTCATAAATCCATGCTGACTCTGTCTGATCCTGCCGCTGCTTTCTAAATGCTCTGCTATAAAGTCCTTGATAATAGATTCGAGAATTTTCCCCACTGCCGATGTTAGGCTTACTGGTCTATAATTCCCTGTTTTCTCTCCACCGCCCTCTTTGAATATTGGAGTGACATTCGCTACCCTCCAATTTGCAGGGACTGTTCCAGAGTCTATAGAATCCTGGAAGATGACCACCAATGCATCCACTATTTCTAGAGCCTCTTCCTTAAGTACTCTGGGATGTAGATTATCAGGCCCTGGGGATTTATCCCCCTTCAATCCCTTCAACTTTCCCAGTACCATTTCTCTACTAATATTGATCTCCCTCAGTTCTTCCCTCTCACTAAATCTTGCATTCTCCAACATTTCTGGCATCTGATTTGTGTCCTCTTGAAGACAGAACCAAAGTATGTATTCAGTTGCTTGGCCATTTTTTTGTCCCCTATTATACATTCCCCTGTTTCTGTCTGTAGGGAACCTACATTTGTCTTCACCAACCTCTTTCTCTTCACGCATCTATAGAAACTCTTTGTGTCAGTCTTTATGTTCCCTGCAAGTTTACTTTCGTACTGTATTTTCCCCTTCTTAATCAATCCCTTCGTCCTTCTTTGCTGAATTCTAAACTGCTCCCAATCCTCAGACCAATTATTTTTCTTGGCCAATCCGTACGCTTCCGTGGGCGGCACGGTAGCACAGTGGTTAGCACTGCTGCTTCACAGCTCCAGGGTCCTGGGTTCGATTCCCGGCTCGGGTCACTGTCTGTGTGGAATTTGCACATTCTCCTCGTGTCTGCGTGGGTTTCCTCCGGGTGCTCCGGTTTCCTCCCACAGTCCAAAGATGTGCGGGTTAGGTTGATTGGCCAGGTTAAAAATTGCCCCTTAGAGTCCTGAGATGCATAGGTTAGAGGGATTAGCAGGTAAATATGTGGGGGTAGGGCCTGGGTGGGATTGTGGTCGGTGCAGACTCGATGGGCCGAATGGCCTCCTTCTGCACTGTTGGGTTTCTATGGTTTCTTTCTATGATTTCTTCCTTCGATCGGATACTCTCTCTAATTTCCTTTGTAAGCCATGGATTGGCCCTCTTACCCATTTTGCTTTTGTGCCAGACAGGAATAAACAGTTGCTACAGTTCCCCCATGCATTCCTTGAACGTTTGCCATTGTCTATCCACTGTCATCCCTTTAAGTAACTCTCCCCAATCTATCAAGGCCAACTCACACCTCATATCCTCATAGTTTCCTTTATTTATCAGCACTCTAGTCTCCGAATCAACTACTTCACTCTCCATCTTGATAAAAAATTCTATCATGTTCTGGTCGCTCATCCCCAAGGGGTGTCGTACAGCTAGATTGGCAATGATTCCCTTCTCATTACACAGTACCCAGGCTAATGATGTTGAAACAATTATGAATGTTTCTTGGTCATCATCATGATCGGTTCTCTACCTGAAGGCTGGTTCTTGGCTCATATTAATCTTCCCATACTCTATCCTGTGCCAGCCTTTTCATTTGCCAATGAGACACAGTCATAGAGTCATAGAGGTTTACAGCATGGAAACAGGCCCTTCGGCCCAACTTGTCCATGGCACCCTTTTTTTTTAAACCACTAAGCTGATCCCAATTGCCCGCATTTGGCCCATATCCTTCTATACCCATCCCACCCATGTAACTGTTTGAATGCTTTTTTAAGACAAAATTGTACCCATCTCTAAGCCTAACCCTAACCCATCTCCACTAATGCCTCAGATCATCCAGCATTGATACTCTGTTTCTTCCTCGCCCACTCCTTCCTTGAACCCAACTCTGGGAAAAAAATTCTGACTGTCAAACCTATTTATGCCTCTCATAATTTTATAGACTTCTATCGGGTCTCCCCTCAGCCTCCGCTGCTCCAGAGAAAATAACCCTAGTTTGTAGAGCCTCTCCTTATAGTTCATACCCTCTAATCTGGGCAGCATCCTGGTAAACCTCTTCTGCTCCCTCTCCAAAGCCCCCACATCCTTCCTGTAATGTGGCGACCAGCATTGAATGCAATGCTCCATGTGCAACCTAACCAAAGTTTTATAAAGCTGCAACATGACATCCTGACTCTTGTACTCAATGCCCCGACCAATAAAGGCAAGCATGCCACACGCCTTCTTTACCACCCTATCTACTTGTGTGGCCACTTTCAGGGAGCTATGGACTTGAACCCCAAGATCTGCATCATATGTTCTCATTCTTTTTCTTCGATAAATATATGAATATTTTGTGGTTATTTTGAGATACGTACCATGTTTTTGTTTTGTCAATGTTCACTTTCATTCCAAATTTCATACCTGCTACTAATCTACCTACTAGTTCATGTAATCCTTCCTCTGTGCTAGTTACAAATGCTTTGTCATCTGTGAATCTAACTGTTGTTATGATTCATCCCTCCCAATCACAACCCCCTTCAAACACTTCTTCAATCCTAGCTTCTGCATAGACATTGAAGAGGAGTTGTGAAATGCAATACCACTCCTCTTGTAATTATATATCTCCCCCCACAATGGCTAATCTCACTGTTGCTGTCTGTCCCACGTACAGATTCCTTGTAAACTGTTGACCCAGTCTATTCCAATTTCTTCTCCAGTTTCAAAAACTTAATCTTGTCAACCGGAACAAAATCTTTTAAAAGGGCAACAAAGTAAATGTGTATTCAGTCTAAAAGGAGAGAATAATGTTGATACTGATTTCATTGCACCAGAAATACCAGTCAGGTAACAGCAGCAAAACATGAGCTAAGAACTGGGAAAGTAGCTGGAATTGGGTGAAATATCTGCAGAGTTGATCAGCGACAACTTAACATCAATGTTCACTAAGCTGTCAGGAGAATGGCCAGAGGACATCAGACAGACAATAATGATCAGTCTAAGGAAGAGGACAAAGGCATTCCAGTGTTCTTATCTTCATACAATTAGTCTGACTGTCAATGCACCCAAGGTTGTGTTTAGAATTGCAACAGGATGGAAGGAAAGTGAAGAACTCCATTGTTTAAAGTTTATTTATTCATCACAAGTAGGTTTACATTAACACTGCAATGAAGTTATTGTGACAATACCCTAGTTGCCACACTCCGGCGCCTGTTTGGGTACACTGAGGGAGAATTTAGCATGGCCAATGCACCCAACCAGCACATCTTTTGAACTGTGGGAGGAAACTGGAGCACCCGGAGGAAACCCACGCAGACATGGGGAGAACGTGCAAACTCCACACAGACAGTGACCAAAGCTGGGGATCGAACCCAGATCTTGTGAGCCTGCAGTGCTAACCACTGTGCTGCCCATTGATTTGGATTCCGGGATAAAAGAAGGATGAGACAAGCAGGTGGTTAGAATTTGGGCAGGAATTTTACAGAATTTGGAAGTTTCTTACAACCTCCAAATATCAGGAGTAATTTTATTCCTGAAGCTGCCAGAAACAAAACCAATGTTTCACATGGTGTTGTTTTGTCAATAAAGCATGAAAAGAAATCCAAAACGTATGTGTCAAAACTTTATTCCAGTTTTGCCATTTTAAGATAGAGTTCTGCTGAACCGCAAAATGGCTGCTACAGGTCACATGATTCACCAGATTGGCTATATGTTCTGGAAGTTTCTACAGTTTCTGTAACCCCCACGACTTGCCTGGGCTTGCAAAATCTCACTAACTGTCCTGGCTGAAGACAATACACATCTCTTTAACTGTGCTTAACCCTCTCTCCACTCACATTGTCTGTACCTTTAAGACTTGATTACCTGTAAAGACTTGAATTCCAACCATTATCTTGTAAATTGAGTTTGTGTCTGTACGTGCCCTGTTTGAGAACACAACTCCTCACTCACCTGATGAAGGAGCTTGAGTCTCCAAAAGCTAGTGCTGCCAAATGAACCTGTTGGACTTTAACCTGGTGTTGTGAGACTTCTTGCTGGAAGTTTCTAACAGGGGCTACAAGAGCTCCACTTGTATCCATGTGGAATCTCACATTGCGGTGTAAGGCCACATCATAATCACAAACTAGACGATAGGTGAACTGACTCCCTTAGTCGGGATGATAACACAGATAGAGAGATTGAAACTCGTTATGCCGGAGGAAACATTAACAGCCATCATTTCATTCCTAACGGCCTGAGGCACAGACACTACTGGTGAAGCGATAATTAATTCATTAATAAACAAATAACATGACCCCCATGCTTCTCGACTTTTGGATCATTTTAATATTGCATTTCCAGCCTCACAGCTCAATCAGCCACTTTACCACCAACTGGAAAGAACTTCTCGAGCCCTCAGTTAAGCAAGCAGCCAGTCATCATCCCTCAACTCCTCAAAGCCTGGCTGATTTTAAAAATCTCTGCTGATTGCCTGCCAAACGATCTCAGCACAGAAACTCCATCTTGCAGTGTGTTTGTTTCAGGGCTTTCTGTGTTGTTGTTTCTTGATGTGGAGATGCCCGCGTTGGACTGGGGTAAACACAGTAAGAGTTTTAACAGCCCCAGGTTAAAGTCCAACAGGTTTATTTGGTAGCAAATGCCATTAGCTTTCGGAGCGCTGCTCCTTCGTCAGATGGAGTGGAAATCTGCTCTCAAACAGGCCACACAGAGACAAAAAATCAAGTTACAGAATACTGATTAGAATGCGAATCTTTACAGCTAATCAGGTCTTAAAGATACAGACAATGTGAGTGGAGGGAGCATTAGGCACAGGTTAAAGAAATGCGTATTGTCTCCAGACAGGACAGCCAGTGAGATTCTGCAAGTCCAGGAGGCAAGCTGTGGGGGTTACCGAGATCCCGGTTTAGGCCGTCCTCACGTGTGCGGAACTTGGCTATCAGTTTCTGCTCAGCAACTCTGCGCTGTCGTGTGTCGTGAAGGCCGCCTTGGAGAACGCTTACCCGAAGATCAGAGGCCGAATGCCCGTGACTGCTGAAATGCTCCCCCACAGGAAGAGAACAGTCTTGCCTGGTGATTGTCGAGCGGTGTTCATTCATCCGTTGTCGTAGCGTCCGCATGGTTTCCCCAATGTACCATGCCTCGGGACATCCTTTCCTGCAGCGTATCAGGTAGACAACGTTGGCCAAGTTGCAAGAGTGGGTACCGTGTACCTGGTAGATGGTGTTCTCACGTGAGATGATGGCATCCGTGTCGATGTTGTTTCTTACCAGAAACTCATCTGGACTGGACCCTGCCATGAAGGAAGTGCCCTCAGGGGACATTCTGGGACTCTGGAAATCATGTGAATTAATGTTAATTTCTGTGGTTCTTTTGCTGTTGTTGCCCATAGTTGTAAATCATCCTCTTTCCTCATTCCTATCCCCACTACTGCATATGTGTAAATGTGTGTGTATGAGGTTGCAAACACCACCATTCATCCCCCCCATTTGAATGGGAATTAACGAACTTTCTATGACAATCATAATACAAAGTCAGGTGTATCTGGGGGGGGATCAAAGATGTTGGGGTGGAATTTCTGCAGGAATTCTCTCCTGCAGCTTTCGGAAAGCTCTAAAGACTTGGTGCAAAAGGCCATTTTCTCTGCTCCCCCAACAAGGCTGCAGTGGGAGATCCCGGAAAGTCCCAGAATCACAGAATCACACAATGCAGAAGAGGCCCTTCGAGTCTCATTGCACCCGAGGAACATCTGAGCTCCCAACTAATCCCATTTACCAGCACTTGGCCAATAGCCTTTGCTCCCAGTCCACCGAATGGTTCCCCCACCGGTGAGATATTACGCCAATGCCCTGGTGCCAAAAATTGTTGGGGGTGCGGTCTGATACCCTGAAGACTGAATGGCGGGGATGTGGGTGAGGTTTGGGGAGGTGGGGGGAGTCTTTAATTTACAAATGGCACCCCGATCTCTGTGGAGGCAGCCTTGCCGGCATCTTTAGTGTGAGTTGGTGAGAATTTATACAGGAAGTTTTAGCTGGGATGAAATGGGATTTGTGATGAGTTTGATTGGGGCCTCATACACTCCCTTAGAAACTTTCATGCCATTTCACCAACTTTCTTTCTGCGATGTCGCTTATACCAACATCACCCAGAATATGCTCAGCCAGACTTGGCA
>NW_027593748.1:0-27613 GCF_964213995.1 Mustelus asterias | reverse complement strand
TTTCCTTCTCCTTGTCTGGTGCTTGACATTGTATTTTTAACCCTTAACTCCATTGATGCTATTTATAAAAATTGACTACCTGATCATACTTTGCCTCCTCAGCTGACATTTCCGGTTTTTTATTTTCTGTTCAATCCATTTTGTTTCCATAATTGGCTTGTCCTGTGCCTTCTACATTTGTTAAACAAATAAGCCAAATGTTTGCACAATATGAAGACAGATCAAATGGAAAACTAAATAAATTAATCCTTACAGAATCAGCTCATTTATCAATAATTTGACTGCCATCCTTCTATAATTACTACGGCTGTATACGGTCCCTGAAGGCACCAAAGCTGGAATGAGTCAGAACCTTACAACTGTAGAATCCCTACAGTGCAGGAGGAGGTCATTCAGCCCATCGAGTCGGCACCGACTCTCTGAAAGATCATCTTACCCAGCCACCGCCCCCCCCCACCCCCCGCGCTCCACCCCCCTCCCCCCCCCCACCCCGCCCCCCATCCCCACTACCAACCCCCAAGCAAGATCCCTGTGGACTCCTGAACTACCTGCCCATTTCTCTTGGACTGCCTGATGGTCACCCATTCTCTTCCTTCCTGACATCCCTTCAGTCTCTTTGAACATGCGATCCACAATGCCCTCAGACTCGCGGATGCTCGACAGTGTCCCCAGCCGCTGGCCCAGCTCTGAAACCTGAGCTTCCAGGAGCTGCAGCTGGAACCACTTGCTGCACACATTCTGGTCTCGGGCACTGGAAATGTGCCTCCCAAATGGAACAAGAGGAGCAAACCATAGCTTTGAGCTCTCCTGCCATGACTAAACCCTTCTAAGTTTGTTGTAGGACACTTTATCAAATGCCTTTTGGGAGTCTATATATGTCACATCGACCACGTCACCCGCATCTGCCCTCTCTGTTACATCATTGAAAAACCCAAGCGGGTTGGTGAAACATGATTTGCTCTTAACAAATCCATTTCGACTTTCCTTAAATAATTCCCAATTGTCCAAATGACTGTCAATTTAAATAAAGATACAACATCCTCCATCTTCTGACCTTGAGTTAAAATTGGAACGGTGCACTGAAGATGTCACCTGAGCTAATGTGCATGTTTCAAGATTAACCCATTGACATCTGGCAAGTGTATCTTTCACCTGCTCAAGGTAAAATGCAACTGCAGGAAAACAGAAAGACTCCAGAATGTAAGTTGCTGCAACATTAATTGTCCACCCACCTCATTTAGAATCCAGGTAACAATGAAGGAAACAATATGTTAAGCACTTTCATGATAGACATGTGGGAGAGGTGGAATATTTTCTCTGTGCAATATATGCAATAAAATTGTGCAAATGTGTTACATAAATTGTTTAATGATTTTGGTATATTGACACACCGAGGAAACCTTCATCTGTGGTAGTGTTACCTAATTACAGCTGCTGTTCCTTGACACAGGAAGAAGTTGGCATTGTATACGATTACTGTTGAGGTGAGGATGTATCACAAGACAGATGGGTCATTACTCGAAGCAATGTTTCCAGAGCTGAGATGAAAATAAACCAAGTTGTCTTTTCTTGCCTTGAGCGACTGTCTGTGTGGAGATAACATATTCTCTCTGTGTTTGCCTGGGTTTCCTACATACGCTCCAGTTTCCTCCCACCCGCCAAAGATGTGCGGGATACGTGAACTGGCCATGCCTAAGTGCTCCTTTGCAGTGTAAATATGTGGGGTTATGGGGTTAGGGCCCGGGTGGGATTGTTGTTGGTGCAGGCTCGATGGGTCGAATGCACTGCACTGTAGGGATTCTATGATTCTTCAGGAAGAACAACAGCTTCCAGCTCTGTAACATCACTGATTTCACCCCTGCTTTAGATCACCCATTGCTGAAAGTGTCATCCTTGTCTTTGTTGCCTCCAGCTTTGACTGTGTCAATGCTCTCCTACATCTTCCATCCTCTGTAAACATTAGCTCATTCAAAACTCTGCTGTCTGTACCCTAACCACAACAAGTCCCTTCACTGATCACTCTGTCAGCAGCTCCCAGTCTGACACCGTGATTTTAAAATTCTCATCCTTGTTTTCAAATCTTCCAATGGCTTGGACCGATCCAATCATTGTAACTACCACTTGCTCTACAACCCTTTCAGATTCCTCTGCTCCTCTAATTTTGTCTGGAACTATGTGACTTAGTGTCAAATTTTGTTTGATAATACTTCTGTGAAATGCCTTGGGATGTCTTAGCAAGTTAAAAATACTGGGTGGGATTCCGTCAACCCCCCATCCCCAAACCCCTTGCTACAGCATGTTTTGCAACAGCAAAAGCAACATTCTGAAGGAGAACATCAATCTCCACTTGGAGAGGCAAGGTTAGATCAGGGATAGTCAGCAAGGCTTTGTCAGATGCAGGTCATGCCTCATAAATTTGGCTGCATTTTTTGAGGAGGTGACCAGGTGTGTAGATGAGGGTAGTGCAGTTGATGTGGTTTATCTGGATTTCAGCAAAGCCGTTGATAAGGTCCATATGGAAAGTTTATAAAGAAGGCCAATGCACATGGGTAATTTGATAAAGTGGATTCAAAATTGGCTTAGTTGTAGCAGAGAGAAGACTGGCAGTGGGATCTTCCAGCCCCTCTGATGTCAATGGCTTTTTCTGTAGCTCGCACCCTCCACTGCTGGGGAGCCTGCAACGGGGAGGGGGAGGTGAGGGGGGGAACCAGGAGATCCCACCGGCAGGAAGACCTGCAAAATATAAATGTTGTTGTGTAAGTGGGAATGATGTTACTGATTTTAATTTAACAAAATAGTTCAATATGTTGAGTATATAATAGCGCAGAATGAACTAAGAACCTAAGGTATTTCTGTGGTGTTTACTCAACTATTTGGAAGCAACTGTATCTCTAATGTTGGCTCATATTGGAGTAAAGCTACAATAGTGACAAGATTCCGTAGAAACTTCACTCATTGCCCTGTACATAACCTTAAAGCTACGGTACATCACTGACTTTGCAACAGTATTTTGTACCAATGTCAGAACCGAGATAACCTGCTGGTTAAAAGTACTTATTAGAAAGATGTATAGAAATTATATACCGTAATTGTCAATGTATAGCAAGAATGATGTATTTTGCACTTCATGTGTCACTTCACAATTCTACAACCTGTCGAACACTATATAACCAACCAATAAGCCACTTCATTGCACAAAAAGCTCTTCAGCCACCACAATTTAAACAGTATCATCAATGCAAAAACAAATCACTCAGAATACGGTCACAAAAGAGCAGCACTGGGATGATGTTCATTGTCATGATCGCACAAGTGAACTCTCTCCTGCAAATCCTAGTTATTTGTCGAGGTTTCAAATTATGCTTGAATCTTCAGAATGATGGCTTTCAGTGTGAGTTGATAAAGATAAAAGTGACAGAATTACATCAATTTATGTTTCCGTAACAGACTGATAAGCAGACAATATTGCCACTACATGGGTCATTGAGAAAATATTATCAGCTCAGCAAAAGGCCCGTAGAATACAAAAGGAATACATTTGTGCACTGAAGAATGGTGAGGGTTTAAGTGCACTTTCAGATTGAGTGACACTTATGAATAATTCAAAGATTCCGTAGAAACTTCACTCATTGCCCTGTACATAACCTTAAAGCTACAGTACATCACTGTCTTTGCAACAGTATTTTGTACCAATGTCAGAACCGAGATAATCTGCTAGGTAAAAGTACTTATTAGAAAGATGTATAGAAATACCCAGTTCCAAACTCTCGGGATAAAGAAGCTCAGAACATATGTTTTCACATTCAAATGTTCACGATTGTCCTTTAGGGAAGGAAATCTGCTATCTGGTCTGGCCTACAAGTGACTCCTCAGCCACAGCAATGTAGCTGACTCTCAACTGCCCTCCAAGGGCAACTGGGCATGGGCAATAAACGTTGGCCAGCCAGTGATGCCCCATGTCCCAAGAATGAATTTTAAAAATGTTCATAGAACTGATGTTTTTCTTCAAATTTTCAGAATTTGCATTTTTGTTATCTTTATCTCCAATCAAGGCTTGTCTTTCCCTAGAATACAGTTTATCTCATGGTGATGAGGTGCACTTTTTATGCGGCAATCGGAACCAAGCTTTGAATTATAATTTGCCTTTCCTGCTTTAATGGAGCACTGAATTTAAAAAAGAAAACTTATTTTCTCATAAAGATTATGGATTTCAATCCTTATCCTAGTTCCATTGCTCATTGGAACAATAGATGTTGATGCAAATTAGCCAGTTTGTCATTCCTTCCATTTACCAAGGCTATTCAGAAAGCAGCACGAGGAATGACTCGTGGTACTAGACCTAATCAGTATGCTGTTATATAAGTAGTGTGAGTATTTTTCTGTGTATCTCTGACTATTAATGAATGATGAGCATGTGAGTTGGATAATGGTTCATATTTTAAGTTTACAGGGCACAATTTTAGATCAAAGTAAATTCCTGGAAGACGGTGCACAATGATCTATGGACTCAGCCGGTCGGACTCAACTCTCAGTGCATTGCTGGGAATCTGAGTGCCTGATTAGAAAGGTGTCACAAACTGCCAAGAAATGAGTTGCCTGCTTTTCATTCACCCTTGTCCAGAATTTCTCAAAGGGCCGGATGATCCTCAGCCAGATTTATGGAAGTCAATCCCTGTGGAAATTTAGGGCACTAGGATACAGATGCAGATTACAATTATTTACAAAGCATGATAAAGATTAGGAAGCTCATGAAGTCTAAACCTGCAGTTGAACTCGTATTGTGTAGGATTACTATAGCATACTGGGTTTGACCCGCATCCGGGATAGAAATTGGTATGTGCAGCCGTCCTGTGCCACTTCAGGAGATGGACTATTTGAACGTCTTACCTGGCTAACTTCCAATTACAAATCTAAATGAGCATCCAAAACTGTTTTAGGCAAAAAAAAATGACAAACAATTGCCTCGGAAAAGCTACCGAAAGTAATTTTGACCCTTTACTAATCATCTTATTTGCATTTCTTTGGCATTTAGTTTGGCTTTGCTTTAGAAAGTTTCATATAAATTCGCTGAGCTAATCTTGTGCAAGAACTAAATGTTAAGTATTTTGAAAGGTCTTTTAAAAAAATATACTTTTTGCTATTATTTGAATAGCTTCCTCTTTCTGTATTCGATTTGGGTTTTTCAACACTTTAAACTCAGTTTCGAATTCTTCCTTTTTAATGCCTTGCTGTAGATCGCTGATTTTACGTTCATGGAAAATTATGATGTTGGGTCTATTTCAATTAGTAAACTTGAAAGTTTATTTGATTAAAAAAAAACTTATCTAGATAGCCATATGAACGGAGTGGGAATGGAGGGATACAAAAGAATGGTCTAGTTTGGACCAGGGAGCGACACGGGCTTGGAGGGCCGAAGGGCCTGTTCCTGTGCTGTATTGTTCTTTGTTCAACGAGACACCATTGATAGGGGAAAACTAACCTGTCTCACAACAGACTGAACCCAGCTCCCATTCCCCCATCGTGGATCAGCAACTCAACACTCAGTGAATTCTGGTTCACAATAACAGGAAAAGCCAACATTAAGCGATCAGGAAATGACATTTCTGTGGATGCTTGGCCAACGCAAGGCAGTTACCCCACATCAATTTTTCTGACACCTACCACTTAAAGCCCAAAGGTTGGAATGTTATGGATAGTCATGCTGGTAGGATTTTCCCATCCCGTTGCAATGAACAGAGATTTGGCTGGGCGCCAAATTCTCCAACCTCTCTGCAGCGGAAGCGTGGCAGTAAGATCGCGCCCAAAGGATCATAAGGCCCAGATTTTATTGTTTGTATTCATACAAGTAAAATCCTGGTACATCTGCCATTCAATTTGTATTCCAGGAACAGGTTAACATCAGAGATACATAATTTCTTCACTGCTGTTCTATACTGCAGATTCAGAGAATCATAGAATCCTACAGTGCAGTAGAAGGCCAGTCGGCCCATCGAATCTGCACCGACCACAATCCCATCCAGTCCCTATCCCCATGACCCCATGTATTTACCCTAGCTAGTCCCCCTGACACTAAGTGGCAATTTAGAATGGCCAATCCATCTAACTCGCACATCTTTGAACTGTAGGAGGAAACTAGAGCAGCCGGAGGAAACCCACGCAGACACGGGGAGAATGGGGTGCAAACTCCACATAGACAATGACCTAAGGCCGGAATTGAACCTGAATCCCTGGCGCTGTGAGGCAGCAGTGCTAACCACTGTGCCGCCCCTAGATTGCCTATATCCAGATCTAAGGAAAATGTTGACAGCTCTCCAGGGCTGACCTGGAGGCCCCAGAAATCAATGATTATTCTCTGAGACACTGCTGCTCACGGTGCTGGTGAAAAATCATAGGGACATCTAAACAATTCCTTTTTTGTTCATTTGCTTTGAACACTTTTGCTTAATAGTACAAATATTGGGGATGGTACCAAAAGGCTGTTTGACTGAGAGGCTACAATCATTTAATTGGTTAACAAGGAGCTGAATTTCCCCACAGGCATTGGGAGCCCGATGCCAGCACCATTTCCAGCTCCCATGTCTTTCAGTAGCGTGCCGACCGGCTGGGCTTTGTATGAGGCAGCCACTTAGGGATGACAGACAACACAGAGCTGCTTGGAAAGGCCAAAGGGAAGGCAGGATGGCAGCCTCTTTAGGAAAGATGAACCTGCTCATCCACAAGGTCAGTAGATGCTGCTTTCATCCTCCTTTTACATCGTGTGTACACTGCTATATGTTGGCTGCCTGTGGCACAAGCTGTGCCAAGGCTGGACGTGGGAGGTACGACCAGGGAGGAAAGGTGAGACGGAGACAGGACTGAGAGAAGGCGGCAAGAACCAAGGGGAAGGGTAGAAGACTGTTCGGAGTAAACGTAAACATTTTGTCTGGGGGGCATGTTTAAGAGATTGTACTGGGAATAAGGCCATGTTGTCTGGGCCACATTTATGAGACTGCCAGGAAGAGTCTGAGCTGTTGAGGAAAGTCTAACAGACTTATCCAGGCCATGTTAGAAGGCTCTGCTTGGCATGCATAGCTTAGTCCTCGTATTGGGCGGAGAAGCCCTCTCTGGGCAGTGACAGTAATGCACAGAATGGTGTATAGCGTGTGGTCAATCAACAAAATCATTTGGTCCTGGGGATTAGAGACATAGTACTGGAAAGCAGAGGGCACAGGTACATTCAGACGAGGCATCTGGATTCAGTAGGCCATCAATTATAAAGTACTGGGAGAGATTGAATAGTCTCGTGGGGGTTTCTTGGAAAGTAAGGGTGAAAGTAAGGGCGGCACGGTAGCACAGTGGTTAGCACTGCTGCTTCACAGCTCCAGGGTTCGATTCCCGGCTCGGGTCACTGTCTGTGTGGAGTTTGCACATTCTCCTTGTGTCTGCGTGGGTTTCCTCCGGGTGCTCCGGTTTCCTCCCACAGTCCAAAGATGTGCAGGTTAGGTTGATTGGCCAGGTTAAAAAAAAAAAATTGCCCCTTAGAGTCCTGAGATGCGTAGGTTAGAGGGATTAGCGGGTAAAATATGTGGGGGTAGGGCCTGGGTGGGATTGTGGTCGGTGCAGACTCGATGGGCCGAATGGCCTCCTTCTGCACTGTAGGGATTCTATGAGGATTCTATGTGCCTCAAGAAAGGGAAGAGTCATAATAACAAAGGGCATGAATACATCAAAATTGAAAGGAATGGCAGAAGGGGAGGACAGCGACATGTGGACAGTGATGGGCCAAGGATAACGGGAAGGCTGGATAGTAACAGGAGTGATAGGAATTAGGAGGTGACTGTGAAGAAGGATGGGAGAAACTTGTTGGGTGACAGGGAGATTTGAAGGAGTTGGTCGCCCTCACAAAGGTTAGCAGCGCTATCGTCACCTTTAGTGAGGCATCACACTTGAAAAAAATAATTTGGGAGGGGTCTCAGGGTGTGTGGGAGGAGTTCAGCAATACTGCTTTTGGCCAATTGAAGGGGCACCCCATTAATTATTTGCGCAGACCATAGAGAACAAAGCTCAGATAAGTTCTGGCTTTGAGGGTCTAATGCCCATTGAACGAGTTTTGCTCCTTTATTATTGGTGCACAATGAGGTGAGAATCCATCAAGTCTTGACGCTACATGTAAGCTTGGCTGAAAGGCCATCTGATCATAGAATCATAGAATCATAGAAACCCTACAGTGCAGAAGGAGGCCATTCGGCCCATCGAGTCTGCACCGACCACAATCCCACCCAGGCCCCACCCATTTTACCCGCTAATCCCTCTAACCTACACATCCCAGGACTCTAAGGGGCAATTTTTAACCTGGCCAATCAACCTAACCCGCACATCTTTGGACTGTGGGAGGAAACCGGAGCACCCGGAGGAAACCCACGCAGACACGAGGAGAATGTGCAAACTCCACACAGACAGTGACCCGAGCCGGGAATCGAACCCGGGACCCTGGAGCTGTGAAGCAGCAGTGCTAACCACTGTGCTACCGTGCCGCCCTATCCTCACCGATCCTCACAAAGACATCTGAAAATGGAAGGAGGATCAAACAATCAGGGCCATGGCTGCCGGACAGAAGCTATGTGTACAATATTCCCATTCTACTGGTCATGGCTCTCATGGCACCATGGTTACAGTCATAACATTAACCTAGGCTGTCGATAGTGAGTGTCTAGACTACTGGAGGCAAGCTGACAATAGTCTGACTGAGGGCTATAGCACATGGGTCTATCGAGCCTAATCTAGACCCTCGCTGTGAATGTGCTGTCAGGTCTGAGGGGAATGCTTAGCCCCCTGTCAACCTCCAGGATGTTATTCAGCTGCAATGGATCACCCGGGGATGCCATGTCTATACTCAGGGCAGGCCTACGGCTTGACACTGGATTCCTGGCTTGGCAATGGATGGAGACCATTCAGAGGCAAGTTGCAATGAGGCCTTGATTCTATTCATTCACAGATACAACGGGCAATGGAGAATTCAGGCGGCAGGCAATACTGTCCTGTTACTAGCTGTGATTAGAATGAGGAGAGGAAGAGCTTGCCACCAATTGGCACAGGTCCAGGAGCGGGATCGGCCTGAACATCAAGAGGGAGCGGGTCTCAGGAAGTCTCACATACGGCCCAGGAGGAGTAAAGTCCAGTAACATCCATGGTGCGACCAAAGGTATATGATAGACACGTACATGGAAATGAGCGAAAGACAGTGCTGCAGGTTCCTTTGCCTGACTTGGGATGTGATAGTTCACATTTACAACATTTTTCATGAGGAACTCACACCTCAAGGACTTGAAGGGCATCCCATGCCGATAGCTTTGAAGATGACTGCTACACTGAACTTTTTTGCCAGTGGGGCCAGACCTTTGTGGAATCTCACAATCAGTGACACACAAATACATAATGCTAGTGACAGATGCCCCTTTCAATAAAGATCACAATTTAATCCAGTTCCACATGGGTGGCACAGGCCCAGCTGCCAGAACTGTTGGATTCACAGCGATTTTAGGTTTCCCGCCAGTGCTGGGGACCATCACCTGCACACATGTAGCTCCGTGCGGCAGCGAGTGAGATTGATAATTAGAAAAGGATTTTACTCTCCAAGCTAATTTGTAATCACAGAAAGCAGATCCTGCAAGTTTGTGCTCCCTACCCAGGGAGCTCTCACCATCCTTACACCTTGACACATTCACAGGTGCCACAGATCTTTGAGGGACCTTGGTGCTTACAGAGCTGGCTCCTCAGGGACAATGGGTACCCCAGAAGACCTAGCTGATGACACCCATTCACTATCTGCATGGTGCAGCTGAGGAGAGATACAATGCAGCACATCCTGTCACAAGGTCCTTGATGGAGCAAGCAATTGGCCTCCTGAAGATGCGTTTCCAATGTTTGGACCAGTCAGGTGGAGCTCTCCAACACTCACCACAGAGTGTGTCCCACATCATCATTGTTTGCTGTGTTCTACACAACCTTGTGCTGCAAAGTGGGGCTGTATTGCCTGAGGGGGAAATAGAGGACCAAAATGTCTCTTCAAACATGGAGGACATTGAAGGGGATCGACATGAAGAGCGCAAGGATTGAGATGAGACACATGTAGAGGCCACTGCATGGGTATGACATGGAAGACATGTGACAACCTGATAGCTACATGATTCCAGGAGGTGTATGGTGCTGATAAATTGTCTCAATCGATGTTTTCTTCAGCCTTTGCCTCATGGAATGCCCCATCACTTTCAATCTCCATGAAAAAATCTCCCTAATGATTAGAGAAATATCAGTGCTCACCGTATCCCTAATGATGGGGGTCACGTCTGGAAGGTATTTGATCAGTCCTGTATGAGTTGTCTTGGCAACATATGGCCGCTGTGGAATCCGATTAGCACTCCCTTAGCACATGTCTTTAAGCAACTGCACATTCTATTATTCTTTCACCTAGGGCTTTACCAACTCAGTGTGAAATGCAGCTATTAAGCAGCCGTAAGTCCACATTGCAGAGGGATGCACTCATGTCAATGTAACACCAGCTCAACAAGAACATACATATCACTCTGTCTCGCTCAGCACACGGTCAGCTTAACAGGGAACAGCATCAGGAAAGCTTCTTTCTTCCCACCGCCAGCTTTCGTCAATGCAGAATGCTGTTGCACTATGAAAAACCAGAAGGCATCATCTTGCTACTGTCCCTCAATCATCATTCACACATCACGATGCAGTAACATTAACATTTAGATCATACAGCAAAGCTGCGAGGTTTGTTTGCATTGTCCTCAGAGAGTGTCTCACCAGGACAATAGTTTGATGAGTACCCAACATTCAGGACCGTGCAATAATAACAGAAAATGCTGAATAAACTCAGCAGGTCTGGCAGCTTCTGAGGAGAGAGAGAGACAAAGTTAGTGTTTTGAGTCCATATGACCCTTCTATAAATAGAAGGATCATATGGACTTGAAACGTTAACTCTGTTTCTCTCTCCACCAATGCTGCCAGACCTGCTGGGTTTTCCCACCATTTTCTGTTTTTATCTTAGGTTTCCGGCATCTGCAGTATTTTGCCTTTATTACTCAGGGCCCTACAATTGTCGAAAGCCTGACAGGTTTCTGTCTTAAATGATCTTTACATTAGGGCAAAACCTGGTCCAGTCATTATTGATACAGCAGCCAATGATATCGACCCTTCATAGATCCTGCTGAGGCCTAAGAAGAGTTGCCTATACATCACTTTGGGAGCATCACAGTCCTTGACACAGTACAGCTCACAAAGGCCATTCCTTTCTAGATATCCTAAATCAAAGAGTGCTCTGACATCAATTTCAGATTAAGTCGTGGATTGTGCCTTTAGCCAAGGATCAAGTGAAGTCCCGTTAAGCAGGCATGCGGGTCCAACGCAAGATGGTTTACAGGTGAGGATGCAGTTTCATCAGGATGCATACACACCTCTGACATCACACATTCTTGTAGTCAAGTGTAAGGGTTGGGCCTTTCTTGGGTAGATCAACATTGTGCGTGGCAAGAGTGAGAGCAAGGAATGACATTCAGCCTTCAACGCCAAAACTGCAGGAACTATGTCTCTCCTCACCAGCGAGCTTTGCGCCCTGCTCTTCAAAACTGGATAGGGCTCAGATCTCTGGGAATCCCTCTCTGGTCATGGCTCACTCTCTGTCCTTTATAAAGACAAATGGATTGACTGTGAACCCAGTGGATGAAATAGCATTTCAGAAGCATGCACATCAGTTGTCTCTGTTGAGCCCTCCCCAGTAAGGGATCAAGACACTGTTAATCCAGGCACTTAGATGAGATGGTGAGTTTAAAGTGTCTGTAACACATTCAGTACCGATGTCCCATCTGCTGATCGTGTTACATCCATGTGGGCTCTAACTCTCAAACTGCCTGAAGCCTCCCATTTATCCAAATTAAACTCCATCTGCCATTCATCAGCCCACAGGCCCAATTGATCAAGATCCCGTTGCAATGGGATCGGGCGGCACGGTAGCACAGTGGTTAGCACTGCTGCTTCACAGCTCCAGGGACCTGGGTTCGATTCCCGGCTTGGGTCACTGTCTGTGTGGAGTTTGCACATTCTCCTCATGTCTGCGTGGGTTTCCTCCGGGTGCTCTGGTTTCCTCCCACAGTCCAAAGATGTGCGGGTTAGGTTGATTGGCCATGCTAAAAATTGCCCCTTAGTGTCCTGAGATGCGTAGGTTAGAGGGATTAGTGGGTAAAATATGTAGGGATATGGGAGTAGGGCCTGGGTGGGATTGTGATCGGTGCAGATTCGATGGGCCGAATGGCCTCTTTCTGTTCTGTAGGGCTTCTTCTTCTTCTTCTTCAATCCTCAATAACCTTCTCCACTGTCCACTATACCACCAATCTTTGTGTCATCTACAAACTTGCTCACCAGGAGGACAATCCTGGAGAAATGGATGTGGGAATCTCAATCATAAAATCCCTACAGTGCAGAAGAGGCCATTTGGCCCATCAGGTCTGCACTGATTCTCTGAAACAGCATCCCACTCAGGTCTTTCCCCCGCTTTATCCCCATAATCCCATGCATTTACCATGGCTAATCCACCTTTGGACTTTCCTGGGAGGAAACCAGAGCACCCAGAGGAAACCCAAGCAGACATGGGGAGAACATGCAAACTCCACACAGTCCACCCAAGGCTAGAATTGAACCTGGGTCCCTCACACTGTGTGGCAGCAGTGCTATCCACTGTGCTACTATGACGCCCATGACAGTAAGGTGATTTGTGAGGCCAGGAGGAGCATTCATCTCACCTTTGGCACGAATGAGGTTTGTTCCGATATTTCCCAAAGGGCCTGTAGCCACTGGTGAAGGGAGCACTGCTTTAGCCACATTACAGTCAGGTTCACCAGATGGAGCCCATGCAGTGTGCTCTCCAGTCAGTGAAAAACCACAACTGCTTTGGGGTCCGAAATATGTCTGAAGAACCTCGATTTAAATACATTAATGAAACTCCTGCCTGACTCGAGCAAAATTTTGGTCATCTAAATCAGAACCCTCTTCTTGGGTGAGCAATTTAGGAAGTTATAAAAAAGTAATCTCACCCATTCATGCTGAAAAATGGAGCAACAGTGAAACAGAAATCACATCCCTGCTTTCTGTGTCTCTTTCCAGTGCAGAAGCTGATGCTGCGTTTTATTATTTTCTTGCGAATTCTAAACCTATCTTCGCTCCTCGATCCCGACAAACCATTCAGACAACGGAATGAAATTTTAAACACCTGGAACCAGTTATACTCGGTAGAACATTCTGACTCTTAGGCCGGAACTCTACCACCTCGCCCTCCACGGAATCGGCATGGGTCCAACAACGGAAATCTCCATTGACCTTGGATGGGAATTTCCAGTCTCGTCCCAGCGAGGTCCTAAAATCCCGCCCTTGAACTCCTCGGTCAGAAATTGTTGCAATGACCAGTTTGACAATGAACAACATTCATTGATTTTTTTTTTCTGTTCGCTGATCACTTTGCAGTATATTTTCACCACAAATTGCTGGAACATTGATCCAGCACAGTGAGGTCAAAGTGGCTGGGAGACAGTGGCACAGTGGAATTATCACTGGACTAGCAATCCGGAGACCCTGGGAATTGCTCTGGGGACCTGGGTTCAAATCCCACCTTGGCAGATGGTGAAATTTGAATTCAATAAAAAATGTGGAATTAAAAGTCTAATGATGACCATGAAACCATTGTCGATTGTTGTAAAAACCCATCTGGTTCATAAATGTCCTATAGGGAAGGAAATCTGCCATCCTTACCTGGTCTGGCCTACATGTGACACCAGAGCCACAGCACTCTGAAATTCTGAAATTGAAGGCAATTAGGGACGGGCAATAAGTACTGGCCAGGCAGCGATGTCCATATCCCATGGTGACTGTTGTACCCCGTAACTTCCAACTTCTACCCTTGACCAATGATAGAAATGAGAAAGAAACAAGAGTGAAAGATGGAAGAAAAGGAAATGGAGTGAATTAGAGTCAAACAAAATATACAGAGACCGAAAGAGGATCGTGAGAGCGAAAGAAAGTAAATGCTTGAAAAAAAAGACAAGAATAGTGATCCCTTCCAGTTGTCCAGCATAGTTCCAGTAGGGTTCTGTGTAAACCTGATTTGCATGAAGACCTGAGGGCAGCACGGTGGCACAGTGGTTAGCACTGCTGCCTCACAGCGCCAGGGACCCAGGTTCAATCCCGGCCTCGGGTCACTGTCTGTGTGAAGTTTGCACTTTCCCCCTGTGTCCGCGTGATTTCCTCCGGGTGCTCCTGCTTCCACCCACAGTCCAAAGATGTGTGGGTTAGGTTGATTGGACATGTTAAATTCACCCTAGTGTCAGGGGGATTGGCAGTGTAATTGTGAGGGGTTACGGGAATAGGGCCTGGGTGGGATGTGATCGGTTCAGACTTGATGGGCTGAATGGCCTCCTTCTGTTCTGTAGGGATTCTATGATTCAAAGATTGGAGAGCCTCTTTAAGGAAGGCTGCAGCCAGAGCATTAGTGTAAACAGGATGTAAAGCATTTTCAGTCTGCCACAGCTCTGTCTATACCCAAGTGATAAATATACCCCTTGGTCATTTAAACTGCCAAATAAGTTCAGACTATAACAAACGGCAGTAGATATGAAATAGGAACAGGAGTAGGTCATTTGGTCCCTTGAGCCTGCTCCGCCATTCAATATAATCATGGCTGATCCTCTACCTCAACTCCACTTTCCTGCGCGCTCACCATATCCCTTGATCACCTGCGAGAGGGCAGCATGGTGGCACAGTGGTTAGCACTGCTGCCTCACAGCACCAGCACCCGAGTTCAATTCCTGTCTGTGCGTAGTTTGCACGTTCTCCGCGTATCTGCGTGGGTTTGCTCCGGTGCTCCGGTTTCCTCCCACGGTCCATAGATGTGCAGCTTAGGTGGATTGGCCGTGCTAAATTGACCCCTAGTTTCCCAAGATGTTTAGGTTAGATGGATGATCTATGGTAAACGTGTGAGGTTACGGGGATACGGTGGGGAGAGAGCCTGGGTAAGATGCTCTGTCAGAGAGTCGGTGCAGACTCGATGGGCCGAATGGTCTGCACTGTAGGGGTTCTGTGATTCTATGAGATCAAGGGCTGGATTTTTAAAAAGGTGATACTTTAGATTCGAAGCGGGTGGGTATGTAATTTCCTTGCCACAGTACCAATACCGGGCTCTTTTTAAAGAGAGTAGTTCGGGTTGAATTGGTGGGTTGGCAAATGAGGCTAATTCTAATTAATTCAGGGCCCTGTTCCAGTGCCAACTGGGATTTCCTGTCAAAATACAGACAGCTCATGGTGGCCTCACAAATGGGAAGGTGAGGGATGGGCTGCACTTGTCCCTCTGGATCCAACACGAGGCGCACACATTTTCAACAGGAAATCCCCAAGTGGCTTTTCTCCAACGTTTGAGGGTCAGTTAAGAACTGACCACATTTCTGTGTGCCAGCATTCTTATTTAAGACAGACCAGGTAAAGATAGCACATTTTTTTCCCCAAACAGCAATCCAGCAGTTTTATGGTAACGATTAGCTTTTTAATTCCAGATTTGTTAATTAATTGAATTTAAATTCCCCCAGCTTCGATGTTGCGATTCAAACTCAAGTCTCTGAATACTGATTCCCGATCTCTGGTTACTGGTGCGGTAACATAACCACCACATTACCATATCTCACCACGGCCTTCACAGGATTCTCTCTTCCATTGCTGCCTCAATCTCTTTCCATCTTCCTGCACTGTGTGTTCTGTACTTCTGTTAAATATTGCATACAAAGGAATGCCACAGGGATTCCTAAACTCGATACTGAGAGACCTTTTACTGTGAGTGAATGCAAACATTTCCCAGTGGTATCACAGTCCCATTAGAAGCCTTCAGGTAAGATAAGACCAGTTCTGTGACATTGGAGATCGGCACCGTTCTTCCTCATTATTTTAGAATGAGCAGCCTTAGCGTGCACAGCTCCAGATTGCGGCTATTATTGAGTGCAAATCTGGTAGAATTGGGTTACCCTATGCAAGTGCACTCATCTTAAGCAACAGACCTGATGAAAATGGCCCATATATATGGAACTGTCTTATTTTTCAATGACTCAGGCAGGCTATGACTAATGACTAATCTCATGTATGCCTTCAGACTGCTAATTGCTCAGCTTGAACATCAGAGAGGGCTGTTCCAGGAATATAAAGGTGTGGGAGCCTCATCCTCCAGGGGAGTATGGAAAATGTGAGTGTGTGCTGCTCATGTTCCCTGACCAGTGTATGCCTGAATTTTTCATTTTTACTACAGAATGGATCATAAAATTACCCCTTATATCTATCTGCCATGTGCTTGCTTAGACAATCACCCTCCTCCTTCATACACTTTTGTGTGCCAAGCACTCTTATTCACATATAGCCTCCAGAGGATAGAATCATAGAACCCCGATAGTGCAGAATGAGGCCATTCAGCCCATCGTGCCAGCACTGACAACAATCCCACCCTATCCTCACAACCCCGTGTATTTACCCTGCTAATTTCTCTGACACTAAGGAACAATTTAGCATGGCCCATCAGCCTAACTTTCACATCTTTAGACTGTGGGAGGAAACTGGAGCACCCGAAGGAAACCCACGCCGATACGGGAGAACGTACAAACTCCACATAGACAGTGATCTGAGTCCAAAATTGAACCCGGGTCCCTGGCGCTGTGAAGCAGCAATGCTAACCATGCCACCTATCTTAAATGAATTAGCGGCAGTCACAGTAAATTCTTTCATTTTGCAGTTTTATTTGAGCAAATAGTTATTTGAAGTTTTTTTTATACAGCAACTGTTGCTATTCTCATGGAAACAATCCCAGGTGGTGGAGGCTCAGTAGAATATTGCTTTAAGTATTTACTTGAGGGTATTGCGCTTTTGATTGGTAGCAGTGCATAATACTCAATAAATATTCCAGGCACCAAAAAGGAAACAACAGGTTATTTAATTGATGGGGCTTCAGTTCAAGCTAATTACTTGCAATTACTACAAGCACCACACATTATCACCTCTAAGTTTCATTTTAATAAGAGGATCTTCATGACTGGATGTGCAGATGACAGATAGATGGAAGATGTGTTCCAGGTTGGCTATTTATACTAGACACATCAGTAACCTGTCAGAAGGAACAAGATGAATGTAAAAACAATGCTTCGCCTTCGGAATAAGTTTAAAAAGGACCTTTTTTCTACCACTGTTTACACATGCAAAGGATAAACTGGGATTGATCCGACTGCCTTCAGCTCCTTTCAGGAGACTGCTGAGGGTTTTCTTTTCATGCATCATCTAAGCTTTGCAGCGTTTGGTTCAGGTGAAAGTTGTTCTTGGCTAATATGTGGTTCAATCAGACAGCACAGCATGAAGCTCAACGTGATTTCTACTGCGCAGCAAGCTTTCAAATAGCCTAATCCAAACCGATTGCACACATTCTGCTGGTGGGCCACCTGCCACAAAGAATGCAACTTTCAGGATTAAAAAAAAAGCTCCAAAATGTTCAGGCAGGCATCTAATGTGTGAGGTGAAGTGTGATATCACCATGCTGAATTTAATAAAGGGTTTCGGTGACAAGGACAGGTTTGGGTTGCTTTGCATTTACAAGGTTGCTTTTCTCAATCCTATTCCTGCTGTTGTTGCTCGTTAATCTGACCCCCACCCCCCGACCCCCGCTTTTAGGTGCCTTCCTCTTTTAGTGCTTCCGTGAGAAGAAATTGTACAGCACACAGCAGAGGATGTGGGAATATATCTGGAGCATCCTTCGTCACAAACAGGCGCCTGAAACATACCTTCAGAATTCCAGGACTTTCCTCTGGTGCCTGTGACCAAAATAGATCAGTGTGGTAGCATGGCCCCTTTAAGGCGGCATTCCCTGAGAGCCACGTGGTCAGGCCGGAGCCTATGGAGTATCGAGGCAGGAAGCTGAGTCAATCAAGTGCAAGGGTGTGCAGCCCGAGTCGGAAAGAATCAGCAGTTGGAGCCAGCGATGAGTTGTGTGCACAGTTATTCAGTCGGACCCTATTTGTGTATAACACTTAATCGCTGGCAATAAAATCTTTTTGTTCTGAAGCATCATCGAGTCATCCTCAATTTATTACACTGGCGATGAGGAAAATCTTTCCAAGTTCCTTGTGGATTGCAGGGCACAGCTAGAGGGGGAAGAGACTGAAGTGTCGAAAATAAGCAGAAGCAAGGTACAGGTGCATGTTAAGATGCCTTTGATCGGGAAATTAGAAAAATTCAACCCTGAAGTAGAAAACTGGGGCCTGTATATTGAGAGGCTACGTTGCTTTTTTTGTAGCGAACGAGATAACTGAAAAAAAGTGGAAAGTTATTCTGCTCACAGTTTGTGGCCCACAGACTTACAGTTTAATCAGAAGCTTACTATCGCCTGATGCTCCAGACACCCAATCTTTTGACCAGATAGTTGAGCTGGTTAAGAATCATTTCAATTCCTGACCCTCAATCATTATGTTGAGGTACAAATTTCACTCAATGTCTGGGAGCCAGGGGAGTCTCAGGTTTTGTGGCCAGGTTGAGCGTGTTAGCAGAGCATTGCGAATTCAGCCCAGCTTTAGGCGAAACATGAAGGGACCATTTGGTCTGTGGCATAAACAGTCTAAGTATACAAAAGAAGTTATTGGTTGAAACCAAAATCGCTCTAGGAAATGTTGTGGAGCTGGCCCAGGCGACTGAATGTGCAGAACAGGGTGTAAGTGAGTTTCAAGGTTTGCGAAATGAGGTAAACCATTTGTGATGGGAAACGGCTGTTGTGAAGGCCAACCTGAATGTGGATACTGAAAAATCTAAGAAAAGAGATACAGCATCGAGGGTAGAAGCTAGATTTTGATGGGGGGGCGAACACCCTCAAGTAGCCTACCCATGTAGAAATTGTGTGTGTTTCAGATGCAACAGAAAGGATCATTCGTAAGAGTTAGGTAGAGTGAAGCTGTCAGGACAGAATGTGCAGAAAAAAACACAATGTTAATTTAACTCCTGTGAAGAAACTGGCTGAGGAATCTGACAAGGGACCTGAATCATTTACCCTTTGTGGTGAACCATCGTTGGTTCCCACTGGATAGTGCTGAGCCAGAGGCTGGCCAGGACTACAAGGATGTACATATGTTACTGTTGGATTGTGCTATTGTTGCTGTTGGGTTAGGGTGGGGTCGTTACACCTTTGTATGATAGTGTTGTGGCACATCCCAGTCGGGCTCCGCCTCCTGGGAGAGGTATAAGAGTCCCTGCTCTGGCCGGGACCCCTTCAGTCTGGGATAGTGTATATAAGTTCTGGTAGCTTCATTAATAGTAAATAAAAGCCTTCATTTACTGAGCTTCGAGCCTCGTGTCTAAATTGATGTGCATCACCCTTAACCAGATCCAACTGAGTAAAGTGCCCCCTATAGAGACAGTCTTGATGGTAAATGGCAGACCTCGTAAAATAAAAGTTGACATAAGGGCTCAGCTACAATCATAGGGGAGCAGGCATTTAGTTAGCTTCAGAAAGGTCTCAAACCACTGAGATTGAATGGGCCTGGAGCCATATTGTCTACATATACAGGAGAAACATTGCAGACTTTAGGGGCAGCAACAGTCACAAGTCCTACAAGAATCAGATGGTTGAGTTCGCTGTTTTGATTATTAAAGGGCATTGGCCTTGTTTAATTGGATGTGATTGGCTCAAACAGATTAAACTGAATGGGTGAGAGATATTAAATCTGCGCGATGGAGGTTTGCAGAAGCTGCTATGTAAATACTCTGAGGTCTTCAAAGGTGAACTAGGATATATAAGGGGAGCTAAAGCTAAAATATATCTGAATGCAGAGGCAAAACCTACATTTTTCAAGGTTGGACCTGTGCCCTATGTGCTTCATCAAATTTGGAAGTTGAGTTCAAGAAATTGGAAGATTTATGTATCATAAAGCCTATTCAATGTTTAGAATGGGTAGCACCGATAGTCCCTGGTAATTGTGTTAAGTATGGCTGAGGTCTAAATTGGTATAGTTTTAATCTTCCAGCCAGTTTTGTATAGTGGTCATCAATTTTAGGAAGGGGTATCTGTCTACCTGAGCTCCTCTATTGACTCAATTTATAGTCTCCACATATTTTTATAGTCCAATTCAGCAACTGAAGTTGGACAAAGACTCACAGATGTTGGTAACCAGCAACACTCACAAGCATTTATACCAGTATACAGGTCTGTCTTTTGGAGTCTCATCAGCCTGTGCCATTTTCCAATGTACAAGGCATTTTGAATGTAGTGGTTTATCTCTAATTACAGGAGCCTCACCTGAAGAACACAGGGCAAACTTGGAGGAAGTTTTGAAACATTTTAAAGAAGCAGGTGTTAGGCTAAAATGGGAGAAATGTAACTTCCAAGCGGATAAAGTGCCTATTTAGGTTTTAGGGTGGACGCAAAAGGTTTGTATCCTTTGAAAGACAAAGTAAAAGCCATAAAAGAGGTTCCACAGCAAACAAATGTCTACGAATTTAAAGCCATTTCTTGGAATGGTAAACTATTATGGTAGGTTTCTACAAAATATATCGACCACCTTAGCTCCACTCCACCAATTGTTAAAGAAATGTCATTGCTGGAGGTGGGGAGAAAACCAGAAAGAGGCATTCACAAAAATTAAACAGGCTCTGCAGTCCTCAGCATTATTGGTGAACTATGATCCAACAAGCCATTGATGGTAACTTGCGATACATCACCGTGTGGAGTCGGAACAGTTTTGTCCCACAGAATGCCTGATGGAGCAGAAGGGCCAATTGCCGCTGCCTCAACAATGTTGTCAGACATGGAAGATAAATATTCCCAAATAGACAAGGAAAGCTTGGTGGTCATATGTACAGTCAAAAAGTAATCAATACATTTATGGTCTGCATTTTAAAATAGTTTCAGACCACAGGCCATTGCTGGGCTTATTCAGAGAAGATAAGTCAGTACCACCACTAACCTCAGTAAGAATGCAGAGGTGGGCTTTCTTATTGACTATGTACAATGATACTTTTCAGCATTGCCCAGGGGCACAGATATCAAATGGGGATGTGCTCAGCAAGTTGCCCCTGCCACAGACAGTGGGCATCACCACCAGTTCCACAAAAAATAGTGCTGGCACTGCATCTGATAGAGACATATGATAGCAAGGGCATGTTAGGATGTGGTCTGAAAGAGACCCAGTATTGTCGAAGATGAAGAAAATGGTCATGCAAGCATGGCAATGTGAGAAGTCAGAGCTGTTAAAGCCCTATCAGCGAAGGAGGATGGAGATAACCTGTGAAGACTGGGTGTTGCTGTGGCGGTTAGGGTTATAGTCCCGCTCCAAGGAATATGTCTCTTGCTGCAAGTGCTTCATGATTCACATCCGGGTCAAAGCTGGGTGAAATCACCAACCAGAAGTTGTGGTGGCCAAGTCCGGATAGAGAAATAGAAAGGAAGGTTAGTCAATGCCCCAGTTGTTCAGCTCAACAGGTTTTGCCACCGACTAACCTGCATCCTTGGGAGTGGCCAGGCAGAGCCTGACCAAGAATACATATCAACTCTGCAGGACCATTTATGGGCCATATGTTTCTAATATTAGTGGATGCACACTCAAAGAGGCTGGATGTCCAGTTGATGAAGTCCATGACGGCAGTTGCCACCATTAATAAATTGAGAAAAATGTCGCATCAAGAAACACATAGATCACCCAAGGAGGAGGGTATGCCTGGTACAAGGAATCAACAGGAGACTCCAGCAGCACACGTAGATCCACCTGGATTGGGAGCAGGGATCCCGGTCATTAATGAGAAACTGGAGCATCCCAGTTGATTCAGTAGCGGAGAATACAGCAGCTACCAAGGACGATCTACATCCTGGTTAATGCGTTTGCCATTCACTTTCGCCCAACCTGATTTCTCTTTTCCAGATGAACCTAGCTCAGAGTTGAGACATCCTACAAGAGTTCAGAAGTCGCCAGACCAACTAAGTTGTCATGGTGTTTTCCTCATGGTTTTCAATATTGCCACAAAGGGAATATTGTTGGTTATGTTAATGATTTTTTTTGTTTCCTCCTTAGGTGACTTCAAGAGTTAGGGAAGGGAAGGAGTGAGGTAGCATGGCCCCATTAAGGGGGTGTTCCCTTCGGAGCATGTGATCGGGCTGGACCCTCTGGAGAGTCAAAGCAGGAAGCTGAGCCAATCGAGTGCAAGAGTGTGTATCTGGAGTCAGGAGTTGGAGCCAGGGAGGCGTAGTGTACACTAAAATAAAAGCAAAATACTGTGGATGCTGGAATCTGAAACAAAAACAAAAAATGCTGGAAAATCTCAGCAGGTCTGACAGCATCTGTGGAGAGAGAATAGAGCCAACATTTCGAGTCTGGATGACCCTTTGTCAGAGCTGAGAATAAAGAGAATCAGAAGAGATTTCTACTATGAGGGTGGGTGGGGGGGGGGGGGATCTGTAATAGGACAAAAGGAACATAAATGATAATGAAGAAGGCTGAGAAGGCTGCTAAAAGTGTCCATTAAGTGATCAGAATGCGTGAACGGAAGAACAGAGGCACAGACTGTTAAAGGACAGCCTGAGGAATGTGGCAGTTCCCCTGAAGGTGGTGGGGTGGGGAGTGGAGGGGGCGGGGGGTTGGGGAGGGGGGGTGGGGAAACAAGATGGAGGGCGAAAATAGAAAAGTGGAAAAATCGAACGGAGAATGAAGGATGATAAAAATGTGATGAAAAGAAGAAATGAAATAAAATGGAAATGGGATGAAGGTGGAGGAGAGAGTTCATGCTCTGAAGTTGTTGAATTCAATGTTCAGCCCGGAAGGCTGTAAAGTGCCCGATCGGAAGATGAAGTGCTGTTCCTCCAGTTTGCATTGGAGTTCACTAGAACATTGCAACAGGCCAAGGATGGACATGTGGACAGGAGAGCAACGTGGTGTGTTGAATTAACAAACGACAGGAAGGATACCTTGAGGACAGACCGAAGGTGTTCAGCAAAGCGATCACCCAGTTGCGTTTGGTCTCTCTGATGTAGAATGGGCTGCGTTGGGAGCAGCGAATGCAATAGATTTGTGTGGTAGTGTACAGTTGCATAGTTATTCTGTCTGACCCTATTAGTGTACACAATTAATCATTGCGTTGGCAATAAAGCATTTTTGTTTCAAAGCCTCATTGAGTCACCCTCGATTTATTACAATCAGCTTTGACCTTTGGAAGGTGCACAGCTGTCATTAGTCATAGCTGAAGCAATTCATCTGGATGTCCAAACATTCATTCACACATTTGCCTTCCTGACTGAAAGAGGGTGAGCACATTTGAACAGGAGCAAAATAGAAGAAACAAGGATGAGGCTAGCAAGAAAATGGGTTAACATGGCAAGACCCTGGGGAGGGATTCAAGAACATGGACTAAGATAATAGCAAGATGTGTGGAGTTTGCAAGAATGTCGGCAGAGATAGCAGAATTCCCGCCGCATTGGCTTTTAAAGTTAATTTTACATGAAAACTGGTTCTCATACGTAGTTATGGAAAGTATATTGTATTTTATTCATTTTACCTTGCATTATAGTATTTTGATTTAAATGATTTTAGTTGTATTTCCAGTTTGAATTTTCAGCCTATAGCTGTATTTCTATTTTAAACACACAGTACCTTAAGATCATTGTTATTTTCTTTTAGGCTGAATCTGTAAATCCATTTTCCAATTTCCCTTTCGGTTAGAAATATTATGCAGCATAAATCAGATTACAAGTACAACTGAAGACTCTTTTGATATCTCATGCTATTTTAAATGTAAATTCATCTCAATGCCTCATGCAGAGATGTTAACCTTTGTGACCTTCAATGTGGATTTTAGTAATATAAAAGTGCAGAAAGAATAAAACTGCTCCATTTTAAAGATGAGTCACAGTTGCCAGCCAGTTCACGAGTCGGCCGAGTTGTGGGGTGAGGGATGTGGGGATTTGGTTAGGATGGGGCTGGTGGTTAAGTCTAGCAAAAATGTGATTGCACATCTTCAAAGCCAGCTCCAACCCACTGACACCTCCATTAGGCTTTGTGCATGAAATCTCTTCAGAGGAGGCGGATTGTCAATTGGAAAATGCTAATTGCCCAATTACAGCGATATTGATATGGATTTTGCATATTAACTTTGGGTCAATGCTTTTCCTGGAACTCACCAATGAAAGCAAGGCGGCGATATAGCACCACTAGGGATGCTGAAACCATGGCAGGGTACCACGGCAACAACTGCTCATTATTCACAGCTGCTTTCCTATCTGCTTGTGTAAAAGGGCTTGTTCACTTTACTGGTGCTGACAGGTTACTTCAGTTACTTTGGAGCTGCCACTTATACTTCAGAGGTCTAATCTGCATTTTGGAGCTCGATTCCATCAGGCCAGCACGAGAGTGGCCTATGCTGTCTTAAGATTGAACCTCAGATAAAGGGCCAAGATGATGGGCAAAACCAACCTCCCATTCATTGACTCTGTGTACACTTCCCGCTGCCTTGGCAAAGCAGCCAGCATAATTAAGGACCCCACGCACCCCGGACATTCTCTCTTCCACCTTCTTCCTTCTGGAAAAAGATACAAAGGTCTGAGGTCACGTACCAACCGACTCAGGAACAGCTTCTTCCATGCTGCTGAATGGACTTACTTTGCATTAAGTTGATCCTTCTCTACACCCTAGTTATGACTGTAACACTACATTCTGCACTCTCTTGTTTCCTCCTCTATGAGCGGTATGCTTTGTCTGTATAGCGCGCAAGAAACAATACTTTTCACTGTATGTTAATACATGTGACAATAATAAATCAAATCAAATCAAATCAAAAATCAGAACTACCAGCAGGAACAGGAGCAATGTAATGTTCTAACTATTTAGGGGTTGTGGTTTTTAACACAAAGAAAAGATATGGTTTGCACACATTGATTCAAACTAACAAGAATAGATTTATTCTAGGTCTTGCCTGAACAGTGTACAAACTAAAAATAAAACAGCAGCCTCTACAACACCCTAATAACATCACCATCAAATCATGTGATCAGCTGTTAAAGCACCTGCAACAACTTAAATATGCAACATCCCTCCCCCTTTACTTCTTAGGTCATGACACAAATTACTACAATGTTATGTGTACGATTAATGATATTTTAGACACAGCACGATGCACCACTAATCATTATACACAGTCAATAAAAAAGTGATCAACATGTCATCATTGTGTCCGTTGATACTGAGTGGATGGGAAACCCAGAAGTAAAATGATAATAAGGTGGCTGAGTTAAAACGTCATAGATGGACACTCTGCACTTACATCTGAGTTTCCCATGCGTTACTGCACCACCCCCTAGCCCCTAACCCCAAAACCAACTTCATGTTCCCAGCAAAAAGGTTCTCAATAAATGAATATGCATGGTGGCACAGTGGTTAGCACTGCTGCCTCACAGCGCCAAGGACCTGGGTTCGATTCCCGGCTTGGGTCACTGTCTGTGCGGAGTCTGCATGTTCTCCCCGTGTCTGCATGGGCGTGCTCCGGTTTCCTCCCACAGTCCAAAAGACATGCTGGTTAGGTGCATTGGCCATGCTAAATTGCCCCTCAGTGTACCCGAACAGGTGCCGGGGTGTGGCGACTAGGAGATTTTCACAGTAACTTCATTGCAGTGTAAAGGTAAGTCTACTTGTGACACTAATAAATAAACTTTAAACTTCAATATCTATCCATTGAATTTAAACTCCATTGTTTAGCACGTGAGTTAGAAACAGGTTCTTATTATTGCAAAAGGCACTCCTATCTTTCTTGGTCACTAGTTATATATAGACTCACACAGAACTACTGCACAGAGAGTTTACCACACCAAAATAGATCACTCAGCTAATTGTTCCATGTCGGTGTTAATACTCCACACAAGCTTTAACATTAGAAGCCAGCCCAGTATCTTTAAGACTGACAGTTAGTATTCTCCCCAAAAGCAGCTAAAATCTACAGCTTTGTGCTTACAATCAACTCAAATGACAAAAGCACAAAATAGATATTGATAAAGATCTCAACTCCTTTGTGGCAAGGTGGGAAGGGATATTTCTCCAAATTAATGGAAATGCAAATATCATTATTGTTTTTGTATCTCGTGCTGAAGCCAATCTTAATTCTAGTCCCATTTTGCTCAAGATTTTCTTCGAATAAGGAAACACTGAATTTGAATCAATGTTCAGTTTCCTTTCAATGAGAGTAATTCTGACTTTGGGTGAGGGTGTAAGATGGGTGACATTGATTCAACTGCCCATTATACATCTCTGCTGATTTTTATTTTGATTGACTTTAAAGGAAATAAGAAGTGGGAGAAATGTGTAACCGCCAACTAGATCAATAGCACCCAATTTACACAATCATTCAAAGTCAAAATAACCCCCAGCCAATGATGGTTACACCCTTTTACTTGCCACTTATATTAGATCTAAGTACTTGTATCTTTTGGAAGGCATTTTTTTTTAAATTCATAGAATCATATCATAGAATCATAGAATCCTACAGCGCAGAAGGAGGCCATTCGGCCCATCGAGCCTGCACCGACCACAATCCCACCCAGGCCCTATCCCTATTACCCCATGCATTTACCCTAGCTACTCCCCCTGACACTAAGGGAGAATTTAGCATGGCCAATCCACCTAACTCGCACATCTTTGGAATGTGGGAGGAAATCGGAGCACCTGGAGGAAACCCACGCAGACACAGGGAGAATGTGCAAACTCCACACAGAGTTTCTCCAATTGGGAATCAAATAAAGGGCCCCTGGCGCTGTGCTAACCACTGTGCCGCCTTCCTGCTTTTTCATCTCATTACATTAATCTGAATAACATTGAATTCTTAGAACTGAGGTTTTCATTACAAAATGCAATTCAATACCAATTTTGTTGAAATCCCCAAAATATTTGTGGAAGAAAAGTTAAAAAGAGAAAAAAGAAGTTATTCAAATACGTGAAACCAAAGAAGCTTGGAAAATGTAGGCTGGATATTTGCAGGACAATAATATACAACAGCCTAAATCTCCTGGTCCTGCCCACCGTGGGAATCAATTGTGGACGGGACAAATAATTTGATGGATCAGCAAAAGGTCTATTGTCTATTGGCAGGAATTTCTGGCCTGGAAAACCCTGCCCATCAAGTCAGATTGGCAGCAGGGAGGTCATCAACAGATGTGTAAAAGTTGCGAAGCTCTACATGACATTTTTAGAAATCAGTGTGGTCTGTAGCAATGGTACAAGAGACATCAGGCAGAATTCGCCCCAAAAATTTCTAAGTGTTGTCCCAGCGGGAAAACCAGTGAGATTTCCGCTGGGAGAGTCGGTGCGATTGAGTTCACAATTCAATCACACCTAGAATTCTTTTTGGAGTGAGGACATAAAGACGCCGGCAAGATCGGTTTCAATGGTGTGCTGGTCTCAAAGTTTAATTGAGGGTTCCCCTCCCACGACCACCTACACCCCCCCCCCTCTCCCCCGCCACCCCTTCACCCCCATGTACAGACATCCCGGCTCCCGCAGACATGGGGAACACCCACAACCCTTGACACAGGAAGGACGACGTC
>NW_027593747.1:0-27616 GCF_964213995.1 Mustelus asterias | reverse complement strand
CCGGCACGTGCTGGCCCAGGTACTTGACGCTGACCGTGTGGATGCCCATCTCGGTGGGCACGAAGCGAATGCTGTAGGTGTTCTTCTCTCCCTCCATGATTTCTGCCTCATGGGTCTTTCCGGAAGGGCTGGTCACCTGGGCAGTCATATCCCCAACGTTTATTTCTGAGGTGGAGGGGGGCAGGAGGAAGGGAAGAAATTGTTGGGAAGTGGAGTAGAAAATTAGAATTTGGTGTTCGTAAAACTAAGAAAAACTGTCAAAATGCTAAGAGGTGATTGTATTGCATGGGGGGGGGGGCGTTTCTGTGCTTAGAAAAGTTTTTAAAAGGCAAGTACAGATAGAGAACTCAGAGTGAAACATTTCTATCGGAGGGCCAGGCAGCGGTGTTGCCAAGACAACAAACAGGTTTGAATTCAGCCAGTTTAAAAATCAGACACTTGGATACCAGCAACCTATTAGATTTGGTCTCAGGTTGCCAAAACCAATCATATTGTGGGATATTGATATGTCAAAACTAAAAATTACAGCACAGGAACAGGCCCATCAGCCCTCCAAGCCTGCACCGACCATGCTGCCCGACTTAACTAAAACCCCCTACCCTTCCGGGGACCATATCCCTCTATTCCCATCCTATTCATGTATTTGTCAAGACACCCCCTCAAAGTCACTACTGTATCTGCTTCCACTACCTACCCCGGCAGCGAGTTCCAGGTACCCACCGCCCTCTGAAAAACTTGCCTCGTACATCTCCTTTAAACCTTGCCCCTCGCACCTTAAACCTGTGCCCCCTAGTAATGGACTCTTCCACCCTGGGAAAAAGCTTCTGACTATCCACTCTGTCCATGCCCCTCAATTTTGTAGACTTCTATCAGGTCGCCCCTCAACCTCCATCATTCCAGTGAGAACAAACCAAGTTTCTCCAACCTCTCCTCGTAGCTAATGCCCTCCATACCAAAGATTTACATCCTGGTAAATCTTTTCTGTACCCTCTCCAAAGCCCCCACATTCTTCTGGTTGTGGGGCGACCAGAATTGAACACGATATTCCAAGTGCGGCCTAACTAAGGTTCCATAAAGCTGCAACATGACTTGCCAATTTTTTTAACTCAATGCCCCGGCCGATGAAGGCAAGCATGCCGTATGCCTTCTTGACTACCTTCTCCACCTGCATTGCCACTTTCAGTGACCTGTGTACCTGTACACCCAGATCCCTCTGCCTATCAATACTCATAAGCATTCTGCCATTTACAGTATATTTCCTATCTGTATTAGACCTTCCAAAATGCATTACCTCATGTCATCACAGGCATAAAAAAAAAGGGCAGTGGGACAATTAGCAGCGAGAGAGAGAGAGAGCAACTGCCAGAGTAACAGCCTCATCCAGGTCTTAGCGAAAGCTCCATCTTGATAGCGAAGATAGCAAAGACAACAGAAGAACCAACAGAGAGAACTAGAATATTCCGGAAGACAAAACCTGGTTGTAACTTAGAGAGTAACACAAAAATAGAATTTTAGTCAATGAGTGAGAATTGTATTTATCTAAACAGTGTTCCATTAGAATAGTGTTTTATTTGCTTTGTTAATAGTTTAGTTAACTTGTTCATGGTTAGATAGATAAATAAATTGTTACTTTTAGAGAGATTGTCAGGGAGTTATTTTGATTTAACCACTGAAAGTTGGTGAAGAGCTGATCGTACCACTTCACACTCAGATTATAGAGTGAGGTACTCCCGAGTGGTTAGGGGTTAGTTCTCAGAGGGGGATCCACCTCCGCGTGGTAATAAAATTAAAATAAAAGTTGCCTTCAGCTCTCAAAGTGCCATTCTCTTGATCTCATAACCCCACATGAGGCCTGAGGCCTGCTGGACAGGCTGATCCAGATCCAGGATGGTAAACAGCCTTTAGTGGAGGTCGAACCTGACAATGGAGGACCCTCCGCTCCCTCCTCCCAAGACATTCAGGCCAAGGAAGGAATTAGGATGACCAATTTGTATTTATGTGGGACATTTAAGCGAACAGCAACCCCGAGGGCCCTTCACAAGACCTGGTTCCAACACCAGGGGAGATATTAGCCACCGGTTCGGTCAAGGAGGCGGAGGGGGGGGATGATAGGGGAAAAAGGAAAGGTTTTAGGGGGGGAATTCCAGAGCTTAGGGTCCCCCAGGGTACTGAAGGCACTTCCACCAATGGGAATTGGGGAATGCTCGAGGCGCCAGAATTGAAGGAGCGCAGAGATCGCAGAGGATTGCAGGAGGTTAAAGAGACAGGGAGGGGTGTAGGGGCTGGAGGAGGTTACAGAGATAGAGAGGGTTGTTGGGGGCTGGAGGTGGTTAGAGATAAGGAGGGTTGATAGGCCCGAGGCCGAATCAGTTCAGGTTTGGATCTCGGGGGCAGGGTTTGAGTGTGACACGGGTCACACTCTCCCATGTGGGGTGGTTTCAAAATGTCCTAAAAATCCCAAGGAAGCAGTTCATCCCACACAATCTTCCAGTTACCTGGGATCTTGAGGTTCAGGTCACACTGGCTGCCGACATTAGCCACTGAGGCAGCTCTACGTCTTCTCGTGATGCTCTCCTTAACTCGTCCCTCGCCGCTCACCTTCACTGTGAATGGACTTCCTGTGGAGACAAGAGGCAGAACCTCATCATTTTCTCTTGCCTAAAAATAGACAGAACTCCAAGAGATGGACTGAAAAAGGACACCCAGAACTGAGCAAGATGGTTGTGGTGGTTGGAGTTCGATCATCTCGGCTCCAGGACATCACTGCAGGAGTTCCTCAGGGTCGTGTCCGAGGCCCCAGCCATCTTCAGCTGCTTCATCAATGACCTTCCCTCCATCGTAAGGTCAGGAGTGGGGATGTTCGCTGCTGACTGCACAGTGTTCAGCACCATTCGCCACTCCTCAGATACTGAAGCAGCCCGTGTCCAAATGCAGCGAGACCCGGACAATATCCAGGCTCGGGCTGACAAGTGGTGAGTAACATTCACCCCACACAAGCACCAGGCAATGACCATCTCCAACAAGAGAGGATCCAACCATCTCCCCTTGACATTCAATGGCATTCCCATCGCTGAATCCCCCCCACTATCAACATCCCGGGGGTTCCCATTGAGCAGAAACTGAACTGGACCCAGCCATATAAATACTGTGGCTCCCAGAGCAGGTCAGAGGCTGGGAATCCTGCGGAGAGTAACTCACCTCCTGACTCCCCCCAAAGCCTGTCCACCATCTACAAGGCACAAGTCAGGAGTGTGATGGAATACTCTCCCACTCGCCTGGATGAGCGCGGCTCCGACAACACTCGAGAAGCTCGACACCATCCGGGACAAAGTAGCCCCCCCCGCTCGATCGACTTGCTAACCCCCCACCCTCGACACTCACTCCCTCCACCACCGACACACAGCGGCAGCAGTGTGTACCGTCTACAAGATGCACCGCAGCGACTCGCCAAGGCTCCTTCGACAGCGCCGCCCAAACCCGCCACCTCTACCCGCTAGATGGACATGGACAGCAGACGCCATGGGGAACACCCACCGCCTGCAAGTTTCCCCCTCCAAGTCCCCCCATCTCCCCCACACACACCATCCCGACTTGGAAATATATCGGCTGTTCCTTCACTGTGACTGGGTCAAAATCCTGGAGCTCCCTCCCTAACAGCACTGTGGGTGTACCTACACCACACGGGACTGCAGCGGGTTCAAGATGGCGGCTCACCCACCACCTTCTCAAGGGGGCAATCACGTACAGGGATACATGTTGGGCCTGGCCACATCCTGAGCATGGATTGAACGTTGGGTATTGGTTGTGGATGGACTGTAGTTATACCTGGAACGTGCTGGTCTGCAAATTTGATGTTGATAATGTAGTTTCCGGGTTCTGTGGGGCAATAGGTCACTTTGCAATTGCCGTTCTCCAGTTCCTCGGTGCTGATGTCCACCTTACTCGGTCCTTCGATGGACAGGCCCAGGCCTCCGTAACCTAGCAACAACAACATCACCTTATCAGAGCTAGCTTTCTGTTTCAGATTATTCCATCCTGCTCTCACCAACACTCCCTTCAACCTCAAACAGGTCCAGAACTGTGCTACCTGCCCCCTCTCCGCCACATCCCAACCCGCACCGAGTCCTATTCGATTGCCCTCACTCACACGGCCTCTGTTCAACAACCCTGCCATTTAACATTCTCATCCTGCTTTTTAAATCCGTCTCCCAGCCCCCCTCATCTTGTAACCTCCTCCAGGCCCTACAACCTCCTCCAGGCCCTACAACCTCCTCCAGGCCCTACAACCCTCCCCATTAACCTCCTACGACCTTCCGAGATCTGTGCTCCTCTAATTCTGGCCTCAAGCACACCCCATTCCCATCGCTCCACCAATGGCGCTTACAAGGGGGAATTGGATAAATAAAGAGGAAAAATTTGCATAGTTATGGGGCAAGAAAGTAATTAAATCATTCGTCCAAAAAAAAGGCTCGATAGATCTCCATCCCAAGATGGAACACTAACACCATGCCCAATGGCGCATTCCTGCCAAGGATTTCTGCCCCACCCCCCCGCCAAAGCCCCCTGGACATGACATACCCGCCTCACGCGTGTCAATAGTGAAGTCAGCAGGCTCGAAGGTGTGGGCTTCCTTTAGGCCGGGTCCAGTCACCCTCACGCGACTGGCATCGCCCACCTCGGACTGGTTGATCATGACAGTGATGGGGCTGTTGGCAATATGGCGGCCATTCTTCTTGATGTTGACCACGTGCTCACCAATCTCCTTGGGAACAAACGAGATCCCTGCGAAGAAACAACCAAAAAGGCTTTAAAACCTCTCGCCAACAACCACTTCCTCCCACGTGCAAAACAATTTTGCACTCACTGCCCCCCTCCCGGGCTTCCATTTGGCAAGTCCCACCGAGAATCTAAAATGGCCGCCAGGCTCTTGTCCATCCGCATAGGCCTCAATCCGGTCAACTGCCCAATTGAAAGATGCTGAGCCACCAGGGAAACTACAACTGTCCCAATAGCTCACTCTTGCACCTCTCGGGAGGAGCAAAAAAAAAAAAAATGCCAAACTGATTGCAACGGGACACAAATAGGCCAGAGGGGGTGGTGGGAATTTAATTGTGTTGCTGTGTGGTGATCTGGGATGGGGAAGGGGGGGGGGCGGAAGGATGGTGTGGACTTAACAGCAGAGCTCCTGGATCTGGGAAACAGCATGGGGGGTGGAATAGAGGAGCGAGGTGGGGGTTAGGGGAGCATATGGGACTTGAGGCTCCAGCGAAGAGGCAAGGAGGTCAACGGTGAATCTTTATCAAAGCTCAGGCTGAGGCCCAACTCGAAGTATCGCGTCATCTTGTGGACGCCACCCCATTTGGAACAAGAGGGAGGGCCCTCAAGAGTGGACTTGGGGTTCCTGGGATGAGGAAGGGAACGGGGCGGGATTTTTAAGGAAAGGGTTTGGATGGCCCCAGCGTTCCTCTATTTCCCCTCGAAGAGGAGGGGGGAGAAAGATCTGGTAAGAGGGCGGACACGATTAGGACAGGGTTCAGACAAGGGTCGACAAAAAGCCATTGCCCCATTGGCCGAGGGCCCTTCTTCAGGGCAAGCAGGATGGGGGGGGCAAAATATCAAGGATGTTCTTTAAAGAAATCTATAAAGAGTGATCTGGAACTCACTGGATTGGCACACTGGACAGCCATATGGGCCAAATCACCACCTCCTGTGCCATAAGGGGGCACAGTTTGGGGTCCGTCATTCAAGATGGGGAAGGGGTGGTTAAGGCTGGAAATTTGGAGTTGAGGCTTCAATCAGGGGTCGAAAGACTTACTCCCAATTTACCAATGTCTTGAAGCCTGAGCTGTAGGCCCAAAAGCCAAGGAAGGCTGGAGGGAACCAGATTTACTGCGAGTGGTAGATGAGTATACCTAGGTGGGTGGTACCATCGCAACAGACCATCCCCCACCTCTGCCATCCCATAATGCCCCAGGGAGCATCACATGACAAACAGCTACCCTGGTGCCAACTCCCAGTCATTCCCTCCCTCGCCCCAGAGGATCGAGACTATCCGACTGCGTGAGGCATCGCAGGAACCCATCGCACCTCCATTCACACAGTTGGGGTAGCCCCACACTGACCCAGGGGAGGGGGAGAATACACACTGGAGTAGCCCTGTGCTGGGCATCTTACCGATGTTGCCATCGCGCAGCCTCTTCAGCAGGCAGGACTCCTCCCGGCCAGAGGGGGCGATCACGGTGGCGGCGAGCTGGCTGAGGTCCGTCTCGCCAATGTCCAGGGGGATGTCAGTTGAGGAGCCCACCTTCAGCTGGGACATCCTCATCGAATCGTCGCCTGCGAGGGGAAGGGTCAGGTACAAAGGGAGGAGGGTAGATCAAGAGAAGAGGGGGCAGGGAGTCGAAGGAAAAGGAGGAGAGTAGAATCAAGAAAGGGGAGGTTGGGACAAAATGGAGGAGAGTAGATAAAGAGAATCAAGTCTGTAACAATGCACCCACCCAACACAGGACAAAATATTTCCACCGTGGGATCAGCAGTAATGAAGCTCAATCCTTTTACGGTCAAATTGTCAGGGAAAAAAAACAACCATTCAAAACACATCAAGTGATGGCTTGGGCAGAACACACAGGGATCAGATGGGCAGAATGGCCTCTTCCTGTGTGGTATTTCAAGCATGAAGCTGCTTTACAGAGACAAGCATCTCCCCCCCCCCCCCCCCCCCCCACACCTGCCTGCCCAAGTCACAAGAATTTAAGACATTCCCTCAAAATAAAAAACCTCCCAGATCTCACAGGCCCCATGTCAACATTTGTGTCCAAGTTATGCTCCCGTGTGGCATCTTCGGACTGTTCGTCTCTTTCTCACTTTTCAGAGTGGGTGTTTTAAAGATCTTGATCAGGTAATCACTCTTTCTCTCCCCCCCGCCCTTCTCTTTGTCCAGTCTTTTTGTCTAGTAATGTAACTGCAGTTTGAAGGCTAAAGTTGACATAGCAACCAGGTAGGCCTGAGGCTTTTGAAGGAATAAACTGCAACAAAGCAAGCAAGAAGGCCGAGTTGACAGCATCAACAACATAGGCCTGAGGATTTTGGTGACGTAAATTACAAAGTAGGCCCAAGGTCTGGAGTTCACATAGCAAAGAGGTGGGCCTGAGGCTTTCGAGGGCTTAAATTACAGGAAAGTAGGCCCGAGGGCGGTAGAGTTGCCACAGCAACGGATGTAAGCCCGAAGCTTTGGAGAGTTCAAACAGCATCAAGGCGCCAATTAATTCCTACCCGTGATCTTCGAGACGAAGGGGCTGCCGGGAATGTGTTTGTCGTTGTACTTCACCAGGATGTTGTAGTCGCCTGGGAGCACGGGCAGGTAGGAGACGGTGCAGGTCCCGTCCTTGTTGTCTGTGCAGCTGATGTCCGCCTTGGAGGGGCCTTCGATCGCCAAGGCCAGGCCACCTGTGGAGGAGAGAGAGGAGGCAGAAAAGGAGAAGGACGTCAAAGGAGGAGAGAGAGAGAGAGAGAGAGAGACACCGACCCAGTGGCGGAACAAACAGGAGGAAGGTTAAGGGATGTGCAATGACTCACCCTCGCCAGCGTCCTTGGTATCCACGGTGAAAACGGCCGGCTTATTCACCACACCGTGGATGAGGCCAGGACCGTAAGCATTAACGTGACCACTGTTGACAAAGTCCACGTAAAACTGTAGAGGGCTCCCTGACAACGAGAGAGGAAAGAGACAATTGACAACATGGTCGTCTCAAAACAAGAGTCCACAGAGCCAAGAAGTTCTTTAGCCAACGTCATAACAGGAACCAATTTACACAGAGCAAGATCCCACAAGAAAGGTGATCATTTATAGATGGCACTGTAGCACAGTGATTAGCACTGCTGCCTCAGTGCCAGGGACCCAGATTCAATTCCTGGCTTGGGTGACTCACCTGTGTGGAGTCTGCACATTCTCCCCATGTCTGCGTGGGTTTCCTCTGGATGCTCCAGTTTCTGCCTACAGTCCACAGATGTGTAGGTTAGGTGGACTGGCCATGCTAAATTGCCCCTTAGGTGTCAGGGGGATTAACAGAGTAAGTGTGGGGGGGTTATGGGGATAAGACCTGGGCGGGATTGTTGTTGGTGCAGACACAATGTGCCAAAACGCTTCCTTCTGCACTGTAAGGATTCCGAGATTCATTAAGAAGTGATATTGACTGAGGACACAGGAGAATATTCCTGCTCGATCCCTGCCCCCTCTCCACCCCAACCCGCTCCGATAGTGATGCCACCTCGAGAACACCTGGCCCCCATCTCCAGGAGTGGCACCCCCTCGGTCCGAAACCCACCACAATGGACACTGCACAAGAGCGAGACCGACTGCAGGACAATGGAAACCATCGACCCCCCACCGCCAAATCCAGTTGGACCCTCGGAGCCTGGTTCCTCCAACCAAAGCCAAGTCAGGGTGCAGAACTTCCTCCCCTTCCCTCCTCCTCGTATAAACACCTCACCTGGAATATGGAGATCATCGTATTTGATGTCCATCTCGTGCAGGCCCTTCTCGCTGGGGGCAAACTTCACCGTCACAGTGCCATCCTTGTTGTCCATAATATCTGGCTTGGCCAACTTCCCAGATGGCATGCGGACCACACCTGCCAACCAGAGAGCAAAAGACCAATTAAAAAAAACAAGAACTAAATTGTGTCAACCGGGCCTGCATTCACTGGGATTTATCCCTGGGAATGGCAGGATTGTCCTATGGGGAGAGATTGTGTCAACCGGGCCTGCATTCACTGGGATTTATCCCAGGGAATGGCAGGATTGTCCTATAGAGAGAGATTGGGTCGACCAGGCCTGTATTCACTGGGATTTATCCCAGGGAATGGCAGGATTGTCCTATGGAGAGAGATTGTGTCAACGGGCCTGCATTCAATGGGATTTATCCCAGGGAATGGCAGGATTGTCCTATGGAGAGAGATTGTGTCAACCGGGCCTGCATTCACTGGGATTTATCCCAGGGAATGGCAGGATTGTCCTATGGAGAGAGGTTGGGTCGACCAGGCCTGTATTCAATGGGATTTATCCCAGGGAATGGCAGGATTGTCCTATGGAGAGAGATTGTGTCAACCGGGCCTGCATTCACTGGGATTTATCCCAGGGAATGGCAGGATTGTCCTATGGGGAGCGATTGGGTCGACCAGGCCTGTATTCACTGGAATTTTTGAAGAATGAGGGGGGGATCTACTCGAGATGTATAAAATGACAGGGCCGGACAGACTGGATACAGGGATGTTGTTTCAAAGGTCCCCGTCTCAGGATACGGGGGAGGCCATTTAGGACAGAGGAGGAGGAGAAATTTCTTCACTTAGAGGCTGGTGAACCTGTGGAATTCTCTACCACAGAGAGCTGTGGAGGCCAAGGCACGGAATGTATTTAAGGTGCATTGTTTCTACCAGATTTTAAGCGGCATTCAAGGGGTACGGCCTCAAGATGGAGGGCATAGTGAATGGAGGAGCTCAGCAATGGGGTAGACAAACTGCCCCTCTGAAACAGTTGGGCCCAGCAAGCCACGCAGTTCAAGGGGCAATAAATGCCTGCCCAGCCGATGAAGCCCACCTCTCAACAGCTTGGCGCGGTTTGAACCAGTCACAGAGACGCCAAAACATTAATGTATTAATTATTTTTTACCTGTTATCTCGCCCTTCTTGATGGTGAAAGGGATCACGAGGTCGAAAGGTCGGAGGTCAGCAGCATCCATACCGTTCATGCTGGGAGGTCGGTCAGGTGCCTGCAGGAGACAAGAGGGCGACGGAGGTGAGGAACAATAGATGGGGGCATCAGGTTTTTATAAAGTCGAGGTGTTTACATGATAGGCCGCATTCCCATTTGTCTGCTGATCCGGCAGAAGGGGTGGGAGGGCAAGTGAAGGGACGGTGGGGGAGGCCTGCCCACTAGGCCTCAACCCAAGTCTCCTGGCAACCACTGTCCCCACCCCACTTTGCCTGGGTCTAGTTTGAAGGGGCCAGGTTTCACAAGAAAAAAGGGGTGGGGGAAATTTGAAGATTTTAAGACAGGAGCCATTCCTTCCCCCCCCCCCCAAACACCTCGGTCAAAATTTAGGCCCCCAATTGGAGTTTGAGTATAGCTGTTCGGACAGTATTAGCCTCATATGGAAGGCCAGAGAAAAAACTAGGTGCTCCCCACCCACCATCACATACAACCCTTCCATTCCACCGAGAAATAGAGGCCATTCAGCCCCTCAGACCTGTTCTCCTACCCCTTCAAAATGGTGACCACTGAAGCTCTCACAAGTGAGGAGATTTCAGTCAATGGCTGGAGCAAGCACCTTGGTGGTGCCATCCTTCAACACAAGGCCGCACTTGGTCACAATACAAAATTTCCCCAGGACAGGGACAGCGCAGGGTTAGATACAGAGTAAAGCTCCCTCTACACTATCCCCAAACACCTGAGGTTAGATACAGGGTAACATAGGGACACGTGCAAGAGCAGATAATATGAACCAATGTTTTCTATTTTGTCACAAGTAGGCTTACATTAACACTGCAATGAAGTTACTGTGAAAGTCCCCTAGTCGCCACACTCCAGCGCCTGTTCGGGTAACACCAAGGGAGAATTTAGCACGGCCAATGCACCCTAACCAGCATATCTTTCGAACTGTGGGAGGAAACCGGAGCACCCGGAGGAAACCCACGCAGACACAGGGAGAACGTGCAAACTCTGCACAGTGACCCAAGGCCTGAATTGAACCTGGGTCGCTGGCGCTGAGGCAGCAGTGATAACCACTATGCCACCTGGGAGAGCTCCTGCAGAGATCCGCCACACACAAGATGGGCCAAATGGTCTCCCATCTCTGAGGTGACACCACAAGTGTGCTTCTGGCTGGACTGTTCACCCAAGGGGGGGGTGGGGTGGTGGAGGAAGCACGAGATAGTCAGGCAGGAGTGATGAGTTGCCATGGTAACCGAACAACACGCGGGAGAAAACAAAATGGAGGTCAAGATACCCATCCGTAGTTCGGAGCCATCCGGTTTTGTTGTACTTGTTGTGGGATGATTGCGTCGCCCTCTGTGGCCTGTTCCAGAAAGAAAGATCGATTGAATCAGACTGAGGGGAAAATGAGAGGCGCTGAAGAACAAACTGATCGGGGAGCGAAGCAATACTGGGGCTTCAAATCCCACATCACCCTGGGCTGGTATATAGTCACAGCAGAATTGGGCCCATCCCATTCAATGAGATTGTGACTGATTTGACACTTTATTTTATTCATCTGTGGGACATGGGCGTCGCTGGCTGGCCAACATTACCCAGTTGCCCTTGGGAGGGCAGTTGAGAGTCAACCACATTGCTGTGGCTCTGGAGTCACATGTAGGCCAGACCAGGTAAGGACGGCAGATTTCCTTCCCTAAAGGACATTAGTGAACCAGACGGGTTTTTCTGACAATCGACAGTGGTTTTATGGTCATCAGTAGATTCTTAATCCCAGATATTTTTTTTTTTAAAAACGGAATTCAAATTCTACCACCTGCTGTGGCGGGATTCGAACCTGGGTACCCAGAACTTTAGCCGAGTTTCTGGATTAATAGCCCAGCGATAATACCACCAGGCCATCACCTCCCCTCAAACTCCTCAGCTGCCTCATTAATTAAAAATCTGTCTACCTCAGCCTCGAACATACTTAACGACCCAGCCTCTATGGTACAAAATTCCACAGATTCACTTCCTTCCGAGAGAAGGAATTCCTCATTTCCGTCTGAAATGGGCGACCCCCCCCACTTACTCTGAGATTATGTCCTCTGGCCTGACACCAAGGGATCCTGTATATGTGTAGCCGTGTTCACTTCAGTCTATGCAAAGACTTCACAAGATATTTCGGCCTAATTCCATTTAAATGCCAGATTGTAGGGGTCAACTAACTCCGCTAAGCTGAACAATTGTAGCTAAATTGTAGAATCAGAAGGCATGATGGGTTAGCTAAAAATTGACTGCATTCCTGAAGGGTACACAACGCAGGCAAACAAGTTCCCCATAACAGCAGCTGTGAGGATTGTTTTTTTTTAGAAAACAGACAGCCTGCAAAAAAAAAACACTTCCAATAACAAGATAAGGATTGAAATACAAGTTCAGTCCAGTTCCAAGTCTCCAAGTTCACTTTGTTGCCTCTGTCATGTTAATTCTTCAAGTTCTTTACAATAAATAGGAACCCATTTTAAAACTCTTAGTGCTATCCTCTCATCTCTCGAAACTGATGAATGGACCCAACAGACTCTCCCACTGGGGATGAAGTAGAAATGGTCGAGAGCTTCAGGCTTTTAGGTGTCCAGATCACCAACAACTTGTCCTGGTCCCTCCCATGCCGACACTATGGTTAAGAAAACTCACCTCTACTTTCGAAGACTGAGGAAATTTGGCATGTCAGCTACAACTCTCACCAACTTTTACAGATGCACCATAGAACGCATTCTTTCTGGTTGTATCACAGCTTGGTCTGGGCTCCTGCTCTGCCCAAGACACCAAGAAACTACAAAGTGTTGTGAATGTAGCCCAATCCATCATTCAAACCCACCTCCCATCCACGGACTGTCTACACTTCCCGCTGCCTTGGAAAAGCAGCCAGCATAATTAAAGGACCCCACGCACCCCAGACATTCCCTCTTCCACCGGGAAAAAGATACAAAAGTCGGAGGTCACGTACCAACCGACTCAAGAACAGCTTCTTCCCTGCTGCTGTCAGACTTTTGAATGGACCTACCCTGCATTAAGTTGATCTTTCTCTACACCCTAGCTATGACTGTAACACTACATTCTGCACTCTCTCCTTTCCTTCTGCGAATGGTATGCTTTGTCTGTATAGCGCGCAAGAAACAATACTTTTCACTGCATACTAATACGTGACAATAATAAAATCAAGTCACAAGGGGAAAACAACCTACCCCTCAGAAATGGCCCCTAGTGAGTCAGTTCAAGGGGCAATTAGGAATGGGTAACAAATGCTGACCTTCCCAAGCAATGCCCCCACTTCTCAAGGGGATTCAGAAAATAAAATCCACATCTAACAACCTGCCCTGAAGATTCTGTTCATGCAAGGATCCAAAAAGGGTGAAAACAAAAATCCACATCCAACAACCTGCTCTGAAGACACTGCTCATGAAAGGATTCAAGGGGAAAAAAAATCTACATCCAACAACCTACCCTGAAGACTCTGCAGGCCCATCAGCCCACAGGGTGTACTAGTTGTACCCATGTTCACCACCCCCACATGCCCAGGGAAGGCCGGGCGCGCTCGCCACTCACCGTGATCTGGAAGGGGCTGTTGGGGATGTGCTCGCCTCCAAAGCGGACACAGATGACGTACTTGCCAGGCTGGGGGGCAGTGTAGAAGATGTCGAAGGTGCCGTCCTCGTTCTCCACCACATCCACGTCCACCTCCGTCCCGTCAGGGGTGCAGACGGTGCAGGTCACCTTGCCCTTCCCAGCAGCCTTGGCATCGACCGTGATGACCGTCTCTTCTCCGATCTGTATGGTCGGGCCAATGCCAGCTCCTGGGGAGAAGGAGGGGCAAGTGTGGTTTGGGCAACAAAAGGTTGTCCAGAGAGAGAGAGAGACACAAGAAAAAAAAAAGGCAGGAAGAGAAAGCACGTTTGTAAGGATAAACCCCTCAACTCCAAAAATAATTGCCCAAATTTCCTAATCTAAGACTGGCTCAGTGGAAGGCATTTGATTAACATAAAACTTGATTGGTGAGAGAATTTTGACACTCATTTAGTACTTCAGAAAATTTTGATAGAAAGAGTAATCAATATTGATAAAAAACAAGAGTACATTTGCTACCTTCCTCGTCAATTCTGAGTTGGTGGACACTTGACGTCTTGGCCTGTGCAAGATTCCCCATCCATCCCCAACGCCCCCCCCTCCCACACACACACTGAGCCAGTCCATCCCGTCCCTTCTTCTACTCTGTTCTCAAGAGCAAATCATCATCATCACCACACACACACACAAACAAACACAAGGCCCTTGGGCACCTATACAGACTTTGATCTCGGTAGGCAGTGTGGATGTAGAGTGTTCTGTTCCCAATTTCTTTTGGACCCCACTAAGAGGGGGGGGGGGGGGGGGGGTAGCAGGAGGATGAGATTACTACCCGAATGGCTGTAAATTGGGAGAGGGGAGTGTGCAGAGGGACCTGGGTGTCCTTGTGCACCAGTCGCTGAAGGTAAGCATGCAGGTGCAGCAGGCGGTAAAGGCGGCAAATGGTATGTTGGCCTTCATTGAGAGAGGTTTCGAGTACAGGAGCAGGGATGTGTTGTTGCAATTATACAGGGCCTTGGTGAGGCTACACCTGGAGTATTGTGTGCAGTTTTGGTCTCCTTTTCTGAGGAAGGATGTTCTTGCTCTCGAGGGAGCGCAGTGAAGGTTTACCAGGCTGATTCCGGGGATGGCGGGACTGATGTATGAGGAGATTGACGAGGTTAGGATTGTTTTCACTGGAGTTCAGGCGAATGAGGGGGGAATCTCAGAGACTTATAAAAGTCTAACAGGACCAGACAGGGTAGATGCAGGGAGGATGTTCCCGATGGTGGGGGGAGTCCAGAACCAGGGGTCACAGTCTGAGGATTCGGGGTAGACCATTTAGGATGGGGATGAGGAGACATTTCTTCACCCGGTGAGCCTGTGGAATTCATTACCACAGGAAGTAGTTGATGCCAAAACAGTGAATGTATTGAAGAGGCGGCTGGATATAGCACTTGGGGCGAACGGGATCAAAGGTTATGGGGAGAAAGCAGGATTAGGGAATGGAGTTGGATGATCAGCCATGATTGCAATGAATGGCGGAGCAGGCTCGAAGGGCCGAATGGCCTCCTCCTGCTCCTATGTTTCTATGAAAGCCCCCCCACTCTGTTCAAATCCCAAAATGGAGGGCGAAAATGGAAAGGTCGAGGGTCAGGAGATGGCAAGCGGAGGAAGAGGTGACCCCCTCCAAACATTCGATGGTTGAGGGGGCATGGGAGTTAACTGGGTGCGACAAAGTTTTGAAGGTGCAACAGGGAGGGTCTGTTGGGCACACCCACCTCCCCACCCCCACAAGAGGTCAAGCCTCCTTGTTAACTGGGAATCCCAAAACCCTTGGTGGACATTGGCATCAGCGAACACCAGGCAAAGTAGGCCCAAGGACAACAAGGAGTCTGTCAAAAGGGGAGAAGAGAGTGGGTATTCATTGCCCAAGGGTGAGGGGCAAAATGGCACAGAAAGAGGCCACAGAATTTTGGCGCTCACTTTACCTCAAAAAAAATTCTAACGCACGAAGGTTGAATTGGGGATCATTCCTAATTTCTGGGATCCAGAGCCGCGGGCAATCGTTCCCGAATCCAGGGACAAAATACCCTTCAATTTAGCAACAGAATACCCCCTCCCTCCATCCCACAAGACAGAAGATGAGAACACACCCATCCACCCTACCTACCGAGATCACTACGACAACTAATCTCTACTCCGAAGCAGCCAATCAGCAAGCAAAGCCGGCCATCTTGCCAAAGAGAAAGCCACCAATCACAGCATTCCGTCTTGTGGGGTGGCAAGCAAGCAAGCAGTTAGGGTTAGCTCAACAGCCAATAGCAGTGGAGGAAAAAAAAGGGTGGGGCAGGGAGGTCCTCCAAACACTTGGAAACGCCCACAGGCATTGGAAAGAAGGGCTTGGAAGAGATTGCGGGTGGACCAACAAGCCCTCATGAGCATCAACTGGGGTCAAAGCCTTGAGCCGCCACTGGGGTGACCCTTCAACATCCTCCCCCCACCCCTCTCTCCATAGGAGTCATTTATAGAATATTCTGCCCCTCAAGGGCCTGCTGGATCCCATTTGAAGAAAAGTACAACACAGGAACAGGCCCTTCAGCCCTCCAAGCCTGTGCTGATCATGATGCCCCAACTAAAAACTTAAACTTTCTGCCCTTCCTCACTCTGTATCCCTCTATTCATGGACCCATCCAGATGCCGCTTAGTTGTTGCTAATGTGCCTGCTTCCACCACCTCCTCTGTCAGTGCATTCTAGGCACCCACCGCTCTGAAAAACCTTCCCCACACATCTCCCTTAAACGTTTCCCCCCTCACCTTGAACCTGTGCCCCCTTGTAATTGACACTTTGACCCTGGGAAACAACCTCTGAATATCCACCCTGTCCATGCCTCTCATTGTAGACCTCTATCAGGTCTCCCCTCAGCCTTAGTCTTTCCAGTGAAAACAATCCTAGTTTATTCAACCTCTCCTCATAGCCAATGCCCTCGAGACCAAGCAACATCTCGGTGAACCTTCTTGGCTCCCTCTCCAAAGCTTCCACATCCTTCTAGTAGTGTGGCGATCAGAATTGCATGGAATACTCCAAATGCGACCTAACCAAGGTTTTGTATAGCTCAGTTCCCTGGGTCGTTCTCCCCCTCTCCCATCCCCCATCCTTAATCCCCTCTCGAAATTGTCCCCGTCTCCAACAGCCTCACTCTCCATGTAAAGAAAAACATTTGCCCCTTCCCGGGGAACAACCCCAGTTTCCCCCCACCAACCCTCCCCAGGTGATGGACGGTGGGGTTCCAAGGTGTTTGGAGGAGGCACAAGACATAGGCAAGACTTAAAAACACGGTTGCGAGGGCGCAAACACACGCACACGGCCATCTCTCAACGGCAATTCTGTCACCATCAAGCGCCAGATCTAAACGTGGCTGGGAGATGGTGGCAGAACTCATGCGCGCAACTTCCAGGCAAGTTAACCAAAAAAAAAGGTGGGGGAGGGGTTATGGGGTGGGCCGTGCCAGTGTCAGGGTCAAGGTTCCAATAGAGCAAAAAAAATGGACAATTGACATGACCAGTCAATTGACGAAAAAAAAAACTCAACATGAACTAATGCCTCCTTTCCCCAATGCCCCAACCCCTCTGAAAACCAACACACCCACACCCCCTCCAAACTAAAGGTCAACCAATCACTGCAGAGATGGACATGAGGCCTGCGGCCTACAAAAGGCCAGGAAGCTCAAGGGAGTCAAAATTCCCCTCGCTGAAGAGGCATTCCTCGCTGGGGCTACCAGCCCTGGGATTGTCAGTGGAACTCCCTCCAACCCCCCGCAGGCATTAAAAGCTATTGAACCAGGAACTTGGGCAAGACAGACATGCCTGCTTAAAGCATAGTCTCCGCAAGCACTGGTGGAAATTTGCTCTTTAGCGCCATCTCCACCTCCCCCTATGTTTCTGCTCCCCCTCCCCCCCCCCCCCCCCCCCCCCCTCCACCCCCATTCAGGGCACAGAGGCCAATCCTTCAGCCACCACACAGGTTGGCATTTATTTCCCATGTGGCCCTATTCTGGAACAGGAACGTCTCAACCCTAAATCTTTCAGGGTTCAAGGACCAGCCCAAAGTGGGGGTGAGGAGCGGAGCGTTCGAGGAATTAAACCCTACATGCAAAATAGCATACTTTGAACCCTGAGTAAGGGGGCGGCCCATTAGAAGAAAAAAATGTTGTTTAGGCCGTGAAGCACAAGGCAAATGGGAAGAAACAAAACCTGTCCCTCCCCCCCCCCCACCCCAAAAATCTTTTGACAACGGACATTGGCAAAGCCTTCTGGAATTGGGCCACTGCTGCTCACAGTATGTCAAACCAAATTGGTGGGATAATTAAAGTGTAACTGCAAGTGCCAACATTTGTTTGCTTAGAGGGGCAATTTTGGAACACAAAATGGCCGATCAAAATTGGAAAAGGGCAGTCACCCTAGGCAACCAACCCGATAACGGCTCTCAGTACCTCAAACCAAATTGGTGGGATAATTAATTAATAACCACAAATTCATCAACTTGTTTTTTGCTTCGAGGGGGCAATTGTGGCCAATTCTGGAAAACAAAATGGCCGATGAGAAAATGGAGGGGGGCAGTTGCCCTGGGCAACCGGCCCGAGATTTCAGCAAAACACGGCTGCGACCAGCATGGGCTCAAAATGAAGGCATATTTTTCAAAAAAAATATTTTGAAGGTAAAAGGAGGTTAAGGAAAGGGAGGGGAACAAAACTTTTTTAAAAAAGGGATTAAAAACACGCAAGACAAGCAAAGCAGCTTACCTAACCCGTGACCTCCGATTGACACTGAGGTGAAAGGGCAGAGAGCAAGGAAAGGTCAAGTGAGATACAAAGAAAAACTGTGCTCCAAAAAGAAAAGTTTTTAAAAAAGCATTTAAAATGAAACCATGAAACCAAAACGACAAAAAAAAGTGTGTGCAGCAAGTTTGAGATGTACAAGAAGTGTGTGCGGTGAAAGGGAAGGGTGTGGTGGGTGCAGGAGGAGAGGGCTGGGTTATTATATCAATGTGGTCAGAGAGATGAAAATACCACCGTGGGAGACTCACCTGTCACTGTGCACTTGCTTGCGTCGCCCGTGGGGAGAGCCCGGATGCGGTACGGCGAGTATGGGATCTCATCACCGCCATATTTGATAAGGATGGTGTAGCGACCAGTCATGGCGGGGATATAGGAGACGGTATAGGTGCCGTCGTGATTGTCACGGATGTTGGCCTTCTTTGGCTTGCCCTCAGGGTCCTGCGGGGAGGGAACAATCGAAAGCAGCTCAGGATCGGGGGGACAAAAGATGCCATAGAATCCCGGCAATGCAGAAGGAGGCCGTTCAGCCCATCGAGTCGGCACCGACTCTCCATGAAGGGCTGTCAACCAGGCCCACTTCCACCTCTTCCCATAACCCTAGCTAAGGTAGAGCAGAAAGTGATCCCCCCTACTCCCCGCAACCCCCCCCCCCACTCCCAACTCTTTCCCAGGCCCCACCACATCCCTCCCAATCCCCTACCTCCCCCCGCAACCTTCTAGCCTGCCCCCGATTTGCTCGAGAACCAACCCCAGGCAATGGCACCTGAACTCCAGAGTGGCTCACGGGGCCATGTTCTCACTCCAAGCCCACACCAGAGGCATACGAGCCCAGGTCCGATGCAGGGCCTGAGGGAGGGAGGGGGTCTGGGTTATGTTAGCACCACATAGACCCAAGGAAGAGGGGGAGGGATGCCTCGCCCCAAGTGGTACAGCCCCCTTTCTCTTCACTGCCCCCCACCCCACCCCCACCCCTCTCATCTCCCTCCAATGGGAGCCGCACTCCATTCAGGAGACTGGAAAGAATTCCTTCATGCCCATGACTTGTTTCCCCAAAAGAAAGAGGTTGGTGGTCCGGGGGAGGTTGCTAAACATCATTGTGGGATCTTGCTGTGCCATTGCTCATGTACCCAATTGCCATCCAAAGGGAATGCCAAGATGAAGGGGGAGGGGGGGTCTGCAGTTCAGAGAGTTGATGATGGCCAAGGAGAAGGAATCCTGTCCTGGGGAGGATTGGGGTGGACACTCACCGTGATCTGTACTGCCAGCAAACCCTCACCAGCATCCTTGGCATCAATGGTGAATTCCACAGGCAGGCTGGCCGGCACGCCCATGGTGTTGAGGCCAGGCCCACTGGCCTTGACCTTGCTGGCGTCATGGCTGGGCAGCACCTTCACCTTGAAGGGACTAAAACAGAAAGATAATCACTCAGTAACCCCCTCCCCTCATTGGGTGAATTGGCACTAACCCAAAATCACTCCACCCAACCCAGGCAGCTACTTCACTGCTCTCACCAGGCTGCCCCCCCCCCCCCCCCCCACCCCCCCCACCCAAGACCCCCCCATCCCCCAACTCAGTGGCCCAATTCCTGGCCACCATTTCCCCCCACCCCCCCTCACTGGCTCCAGGTCTGGACAACGTTTCCATTTTAACAACCACATCCTGGCTTTCAAAATCACTTCTCACTCCCCCCCCCACCCCCCCGTCCATCTCTGTAACCCCCTTCAGCCCCTACAACCCTCCCCATCTCTAACCTCCTACAACCCTCCAAGATCTGCGCTCCTCCCATTCCTGCCTCTCGAGCATCCCCCGATTCCCATCGCTCCATCATTGGCAGCGGTGCCTTCAGATGCCTGGGGAGGGGGGAGCTCCAGGCTCTGGAATTCCCTTCCTAAACCTCTCTCTCCCCGTCCCTCAAAAACAGACCCCTTTGACTGAGCTTTTGGTCGCCTCTCCTTATGCCTTATGTGGCTCGGGGTCAAATCCGGTCCAATTTACGCGGCTATATGGTATTCCAGCCAAAAAAAAAAGGTAACAGAAAACAGCTGGTCCCTTTATATCGAGAAGATCCGAAGCTTCAGGGATGGGGTGGGGCATAGGCCCATGATTAGATACTGCCAAGATAAAGTTGTCAAAGTTTTACACCTTGCACTCATCAGGACAAAAGCAAGAGTGCCAAATTTCAGACTCTCACCACAATTTACACCACAGGAGAACAGAATGCTGCGTTTACATTGAGAAAGCAGCAGCAAGCACTGGGTGAGTTCAAATATATAAAAAAGGGCATGGTTCGAATATATTCCTTTAGTTTGCAGATAATGGCTCCCTGTGTACGAATGCAAGTCACAAGTGTAAGGAACCAGGTTACGAGTTTGACTACTGGTGCACTCAGGAGTGCTCACTCGCGTACAAATTCTCCTGATTTTCTGTCTGAGATTTGGCCTAAAGCTTTAGCCACATCTCCCTCTTTTCAGCCATGTTCAAGCTCACGACCTGGCCTTGGGGGCCTTTGCCGGGGTAGGGGGGAACCCCCAAGGGCCATTGGATTCCACAGTGTGCCGGTACCTGCGGGGGATCTCTTGATCAGCGTACTGCACCGACACAGTGTAAGGCCCCTCACGCGTTGGAACGTAGTTGACAGTTTTGGTCCGGTCAGGGTTGTCAATAACTTCGACAGGCTCGACCACACCTGGGAAAGGAAGGAGACAAGAGATGGTCAGCATTACAGTCTACCAAAATCCCCACACATGGGCCCCAAGTAGCAGATGACCCTAACATTTTCGCCAGGGTCACTCAGCTCCTGACCTCAGTACAGCCTTGGTTCAAACATGGACAAAAGAGCTGAATTCCAGAGGTGAGAGTGACAGCCCTTGACATCAAGGCCGCATTTGACAGAGTGTGGCATCAAGGAGTCTAGCAAAACTGGAATCAAGGGGCAAACTCTGGTTGGAGTCATACCTGGCACAGAGGAAGATGGTTGTGGTTCAATCATCTCGGCTCCAGGACATCACTGCAGGAGTTCCTCAGGGTCGTGTCCGAGGCCCCAGCCATCTTCAGCTGCTTCATCAATGACCTTCCCTCCATCGTAAGGTCAGGAGTGGGGATGTTCGCTGCTGACTGCACAGTGTTCAGCACCATTCGCCACTCCTCAGATACTGAAGCAGCCCGTGTCCAAATGCAGCGAGACCGGGACAATATCCAGGCTCGGGCTGACAAGTGGCGAGTAACATTCACCCCACACAAGCACCAGGCAATGACCATCTCCAACAAGAGAGGATCCAACCATCTCCCCTTGACATTCAATGACATTCCCATCGCTGAATCCCCCCCACTATCAACATCAGAGTCATAAAGGTTTACAGCATGGAAACAGGCCCTTCAGCCCAACTTCTCCATGCCACCCCTTTTTTTAAGCCACTAAGATAATCCCAATTGCCCACATCCCTCTATACCCATGTTACTGTCTAAATGCTTTTAAAAAAGACAAAATCGTACCTGCCTCTACCAGCTCATTCCAGACACCCACCCTCTGAAAACATTGCCCGTCTGGACCCTTTTGTATCTCTCCCCTTAAACCTATGCCCTCTAATTTTAGGCTCCCCTACCTTTGGGAAAAGATATTGGCTATCTAGCTGATCTGTGCCCCTCATTATTTTGTAGACCTCTATAAAGGTCACCCCTCAGCCTCCTACGCTCCAGAGAAAAAAGTCCCAGTCTATCCTGCCTCTCCTTATAACTCAAACCATCAAGTCCCGGCAGCATCCTAGTAAATCTTTTCTGCATTCTATAATAGGGTGACCAGAACTGCACACAGGAGTGTCAACATCTTGGGGGAGTTACCACTGACCAGAAACTGAACTGGACCCAGCCATACAAATACTGTGGCTCCCAGAGCAGGTCAGAGGCTGGGAATCCTGCGGAGAGGAACTCACCTCCCGACTCCCCGCCCAAAGCCTGTCCACCTTCTACAAGGCACAAGTCAGGAGTGTGATGGAATACTCTCCCACTCGCCTGGATGAGCGCGGCTCCGACAACACTCGAGAAGCTCGACACCATCCGGGACAAAGCAGCCCCCCCCCCGCTCGATCGACACGCTAACCCCCCACCCTCTACATTCACTCCCCCCCCCACCACCCAGACTTGGAAATATATAGGCCGTTCCTTCACTGTGGCTGGGTCAAAATCCTGGAACTCCCTCCCTAACAGCAATGTGGGCGATTAAGGAGACATATAGTATGCTTGCAAGTTTAGTTAGAGCATCAGGATCGGCACGGGCTTGGAGGGCTGAAGGACCTGTTCCTTGCTGTTCTTCACACACCACACGGGACTGCAGCGGGTTCAAGATGGCAGCTCACCCACCACCTTCTCAAGGAGAAGGCAATTAGGGATTGGTAACAAATGCTGGCCCAGCCAGCGACACCTCACTAAATGAAGAAAGCTAGGCAGGAAGGCAAGTTGGAGGATAGAGGGTGTATCCCCCACAATAACCTTCAGATTCTACTCGAGGGAAATCTTAAGCAACATACTTAGAAAACCATAGTTTGATCAGTCAACGTGGTTTCGTGAAAACACAGCAAATAAATCAGCACCGGACTCAGCACAGCAACTAAGCTACAAATTGGCCACCCTTCGTTCTAGAAATTTCTACCGCCTTTAGGATGTGAATTACAGTCTTCAGGAGAGGCCAGAACAAGGAAGCAAAGAAACTGAAGACTAGAGTTGTCTGGACGTCATTAAGCACATCAAAGAGTCTGTGTCAATCCAGGATGAAGCCTCAAGAACTGGGAGCAGGAGTAGGCCATCTGGCCCCTCGAGCCTGCTCCGCCGTTCAATAAGATCATGGCTGATCTTTTCGTGGACTCAGCTCCACTTACCCGCCCGCTCACCATAACCCTTAATTCCTTTACTGTTCAAAAACTTATCTATCCTTTCCTTAAAAGCATTCAATGCGGTAGCCTCAACTGCTTCACTGGGCAGGGAATTCCACAGATTCACAACCCTTTGTGTGAAGAAGTTCCTCCTCAACTCAGTCCTATATCTGCTTCCCCTTATTTTGAGGCCATGCCCCCTAGTTCTAGTTTCACCCACCAGTGGAAACAACTTCCCTGCTTCTATCTTATTTCTATAAGATCTCCCCCGATTCTTCGGAATTCCATTGACTATAGCGGCTACTCAGTCTCTCCTTGTAATCCAGCCCTCAACTCCAGAATCAACCAAGTGAATCTGTTAACATCCTTGGGGTTACCATTAACCAGGAACTCAACTGGATTCACCACATAAACAGTGGCGACAAAACCAGGTCACCTCCTGATTCCCCCAAAGTCCGTCCACTATCTACAAGGCACAAGTCAGGAGTGTGATGGAATACTCCCCACTTGCCTGGATGGGTGCAGCTCCAACACCACAAGAAGCTTGACACCATCCAGGACAAAGCAGCCCTGCTTGATTGACACCACATCTACAAACATTCACTCCCTCCACCACCGACGCACAGCGGCAGCAGTGTGTACCGTCTACAAGATGCACTGCAGCGACTCGCCAAGGCTCCTCAGACAGCACCTTCCAAACCCACGACCACTTCCATCTAGAAGGACAAGGGCAGCAGATACATGGGAACACCACCACCTGCAAGTTCCCCTCCAAACCTCTCACCATCCCGACTTGGAAATATATCGGCCGTTCCTTCAGTCACTGGGCCAGAATCCTGGAATTCCCTCCCTAACGGCATTGTGGGTCAACCCACAGCACGTGGACTGCAGCGATTCAAGACGACAGCTCACCACCACCTTCTCAAGGGCAACTAGGGATGGGCAATAAATGCTGGCCCAGCCAGCGACGCCCATGTCCCACCAATAAATAAAAAAAACTCTGCACCCCCTCTAGTGCCAATATATCCTTTCCAAAGTAAGGGCCTCACCTTTAGGTCCCACCACGCTGACGTTCAGTGGGGCTGCTCCTGCCTTGCTCGTATCGACGGTGAAGGACTGGGGCACATTGGCACGCACGTTGTTGCCTAGTCCCTGCCCCAGGCACTTGACTTTGGTGGGATCGACCGTGTCAGTGACGGGAACTTTGAATGGGCTTCCTGAAGGGAAGGAAAAAGAAACAAGCTTCACTCAGGATCTATTGTAAGGGATGCAAGGAAGGGGCAGTGGGGAGATGGAGGAAGAGCCCTTACCCGGGATTTGTTGGCCCCCATAAGTGATGATCACATCATAGGTGCCGGGTTCGTAGGGGACATACTCCACCAAGCAGCTGCCATCTTTGTTGTCTTTGCAGGTAATCTTTGCCTCAGAGGGTCCTTCCACAGCAAGGCCCAAGCCTCCTGTCCCAGCATTCCTTGGAGGGCAAGGGTGGGGGAAAAGAAAAGAAAAACAGTAGATTGAAGAAACGAGCAACAACAGGTGGAACGAGACTCTTATCAAACAGGCTTCGACCACAACAAGGCCCTGTTTCCATAGCAACCTCCTGGCCAACAAAAAAAACTCATGCTGAAAATACAGCAGCCATTAGAACGCAGCAAGCTCCACAAACAATTCGGTAAGGACCCAGATTGCCTCTATTTTTCTTGAAATGATTTTGGTTGAGGGAGAATTTTCTCCCCCTGCAGGAGTGTAAACGGTTAAGAATACGTTTGGCATCAAAACAAGCCGGGAGACAGCTCAGCAAAAAAAATCTGGGCCCCAGATTTAGGCTTCAAGGGGCGCCCTTGAAGTAGTAGACCCGTCTCACCTGGTTTCCACGGTGAATTTGTTGGGCTTGTTTGCAATTCCTCCATCCAGGCCTGGCCCAAAGGCCCGGACCCTGCTCGAGTCGCACCCCTCAGTGACAGGCACTCTGAAAGGACTGTTGGGCACTGGTGAATCATCGTACGCAACATCGATGGCATGTACCCCTAGGGGGGGGGGGGGGGGGGGGAAGAGAGAGAGTAAAAATTAGGGACACAAAAAGACTACCGATCTGAAGATGTGGCTTAAGGTCTGGAAAACAAAGAAAATAATACAAATTGAAAAGAGTTACATTGAACATCTAACAAACCTTCATTAGAACCATAGAATCCCCACAACAAAGAGGCCATTCAGCCCTTCGAGCCTGCACTGACTTTAAGAGCATCTTACCCAGGCCCTCCCCATTCCTGTAAACCCATCACAGCTAATCCACCAAACTACACATCTTTGGGGTTTGGGAGGAAACCCACGCAGACATGGGCAGAATGTGCAAACTTCGCACACAGACAGCAACCCAAGCCAAGAATGGAACCCAGGTCCCTGGCGCTGTGAGGCAGCAGTGCTCATTCTGATCTCCCCATCCCACTTGGAATATTGTGCATGGCTCCGAAATCCGCTCCCTACAACTGTGGGGTGTGTGCGGTGGGGAGAACATCCCCTCAGCATCCAGCCTGTCAAACCCCCCCTCAGAATCCAAGATGTTTTAATAAGATCCCCTCTCATTCTTCTAAACTCCAATGGGTTCAGGCCCAGACCTGCTCAACGTTTTCCTCATAAGACAAAAACAACCCCCAAGAATCAGCCGCAAAACAACCGGAGAGAAACCAAACTGAGAAGGCCCCACATGGCCTACCTTCCTCGAAGGGAGTGTATCCGACCTTGTAGGTTCCGTCACCCTTGTCTTGGATAACGGCGTCCGTGTGAGCGCCCGAGGGGTTAGTAATTCGTGTCTTGACGTGGTTGCCGCCGACATTGGACAGATTTCTGGCGTCAACGTTGAATTCTGTGCTGGCTTCACGGAAGACCCCTAGAGTTTGAGGGGGGGGGAAAAATGGGGAAGAAACAGTTGAGGAAAAGTGTGGAAAAGAAAGGGGAGAAAAAAGAAACTGCTACAACATTCTTTTGCCTTCACCCATGAAGGCCCTGAGGCACGAGGCCTAGTATATTGAAAAATGAAGCCTTGTTGATAAACAACTGGACAGCCTCAATTGGAATCCCACCTTACTCTCTCTCCCGTTAAGGAAGTCATAAAAATTTACCTTCAAAGATAGAATACAGCACAGCATGAGGCCATTTGGTCCATCAAGCCAACCCCTTGGAAAAAGAGTTCTGCAGTTAGTCCCACATTCGCTCCACACCCTCCTTATTTCTGGAGCCAGTGTTTGGGGCTGGCGGGGGTGGGGAGGGGAGGGGGAGGAAGGGTCGTAGGAAGTGGTTACACAGATGGGGAGGGTTGTCGGTGCTGGTGCTGGAGGAGGTTACAGAAAGCCAAGAAAGATCAAGGCTGCAGAAATTGGAGATGAACCAATGCTCCCATTAACCCACCCCCAACCTTGGGTCCTCCAGTCCACCCATTGATGGGTTCTTGAGCGCGAAGACTCACCTCTACCTTCGACCCCAGGGCCGTACACCTTGACTCCCGTGGTGTCGACAGCCGGCTCCACTTGGAGCTTGGCAGGGAAGTTGGGCACAGGCTGCCCGCCGTACTTGATGGTGATGGTATAGGTGCCCGGGTAGAGAGGGATGTAGGTGATGGTGTATGTGCCGTCACCGTTGTCCTGGATCAGGACCTCCGCCGGGGCGCCCGAGTCGGAGATGATCTCGATGTTGAGCTCGGCCGGTCCGGCGCCTGCGCAGTCCACCACGAAGTCGCCAGACTCACCCACCCGACCCCGCTCCAGGCCCGGGCCCCAGGCCTTCACCTTGGACGGGTCGAAGGAGCCCTGGATGCTAGCCTTGAAGGGCGAGCTGGGGATGTGGGTCTCAGCAAACAGGATGTTGATGAGGTAGTCGCCCGGCTCCGTGGGCAGGTAGGACACAGAACACGTGCCGTCGCCATTATCCAGACACTCGATCTTGGCTTCACAGGGGCCCTCGACAGTGAGGCCTAGTCCTCCCATCCCAGCTCCCTTAGTGTCGATGGTGAAGGGAGCGGGAGAGCCAACTACACCTCTCTTCAAACCAGGGCCGTACGCGCGGACCTGAAAAAAACCAGAAGAGTCAATGCCGCGATGGACAAGGGAAGCCAATCTCCTGTACGTAATCCAGCCAAGCTGATAAGGGGTGGCCATTTTGGATCAAGACACAAAGAAATCTCTTTGTCCCGAGGGTTGGGGAGGAAAAAACAATAGTTTGGGAATTCTCAACCCCAGAGAGAGCTCAGTCGCCGAGCATATCGGAGGCTGAGATCAGGAAGGATGCCAAGAGGGCAGGAAAAAAAGTGGAATTGGAGGGAGCTTGGCTTGGATCATGGCGAATGGGGAAGGGACATGATTGGGTCTCCTCTTGCTCCCCATGCACCCAGCAATTCCGAGGGGCTCCCTCAACCTGGATCAGTGCTGGGGGTGGGGGGAGGGGGGGATTGCTTTGCCTCACTGGAGTCAGAAGGCTCAAATCCCCACCCCCCAACTCCATGGGTGCCACCTTGTCAGGAGGGGCAGGAGGAGGCCCCGCACCCAGGGGGCGCCACCCCACCAGGAAGGGGTCATCTTGTTAAACCACCCCACCTCCCTCACTTAAGCCTCAGTCTGGGCCCACCTCAGGACT
>NW_027593746.1:17500-27628 GCF_964213995.1 Mustelus asterias | reverse complement strand
GTTCTCACTGGAGCGACGGAGGTTGAGGGGAGACCTGATAGAAGTCTACAAGATTATGAGGGGCATGGACAGAGTGGATAGTCAGAAGCTTTTCCCCAGGGTGGAAGAGTCAATTACTCGGGGGCACAGGTTTAAGGTGCGAGGGGCAAGGTTTAAAGGAGATGTATGAGGCAGATTTTTTACACAGAGGGTGGTGGGTGCCTGGAACTCGCTGCCAGGGGAGGGAGTGGAAGCGGATACGGTAGTGAGTTTTAAGGGGCGTCTGGACAAATACATGAATAGGATGGGAATAGAGGGATACGGTCCCCGGAAGGGTCGGGGGTTTTAGTTCAGTCGGGGGCAGCATGGTGGGTGCAGGCTTGGAGGGGCCGAAGGGCCTGTTCCTGTGCTGGAATGTTCTTTGTTCTTTGTGTCTCTCTCTCTGTCTCTCTCTGTCTGTCTCTCTCTCTCTCTCTGTGTTTCTCTCTCTCTGTCTCTCTCTCTCTCTCTCTCTGTCTGTCTCTCTCTGTCTCTTTCTCTCTGTCTCCCTCTCTCTGTCTCTCTCTCTCTGTCTCTCTCTCTCTTTCTCTCTGTCTCTCTCTCTCTCTCTGTCTGGCTGTCTCTCTCTCTCTCTGTCTCTCTCTCTCTGTCTCTCTCTCTGTCTCTCTCTCTGTCTGTCTGTCTCTCTCTCTCTCTCTGTCTGTCTCCCCGCCGGATGCCTCCTCAGGAACCCTCGTTGTTGCGTGGACCATCGCATGGGGCTGAATGGAGGAGACACAGCCAAGCTTTCAAGTGTAGTTTTATTGTGGCTCTGCACTGCTCCCCCAGTGGTGGGAGGAGTGAACAGCAGCGTGACTGTTTACATCGGGAAGCTGCCATCATCCACTCAATGGAACAAGACACAAAGAATGGGCAGAAAAGGCTACAACGGGGGGGTCGGGGGTCACCGTCCAGGGGTCCAGGGTCACTGAGGCAGACCCCTCCTCGGGGCGGAGAGACTTCTGTCTGGTTCATATTTATACATCATTATATATATATTTACACTCGGGGAGGAGGGAGTGGAGGTGGAGGAGGAGGGAGTGGAGGGTGGAGTGAGCGGAGGGAGGAGTGAGTGGAGGGAGGAGTGAGCGGAGGGAGCAGTGAGCGGAGGAGGAGTGAGCGGAGGGAGCAGTGAGCGGAGGAGGGGGGAGTGGAGGAGGAGTGAGTGGAGGTGGAGGGAGCAGAGGGAGGAGGGAGTGGAGGTGGAGGGAGCAGAGGGAGGAGTGAGTGGAGGAGGAGGGAGCGGAGGGAGGAGTGAGGGGAGGGAGGAGGGTGAGGAGGAGGAGTGAGTAGAGGAGGAGGGAGTGGAGGAAGAGTGAGCGGAGGGAGGAGTGAGGGGAGGGAGGAGGGTGTGGAGGAGGAGGGAGTGGAGGAGGAGGGAGTGGAGGAGGAGGAGGGAGTGGAGGAGGAGGAGGGAGTGGAGGAGGAGGGGGAGGAGGAGGAGGGAGGGAGGGGAGGAGGAGTGAGCGGAGGAGGAGGGAGTGGAGGAGGAGGGAGGAGTGAGTGGAGGAGGAGGGAGTGGAGGAGGAGGGAGCAGAGGGAGGAGTGAGTGGAGGAGGAGGGGGAGGAGGAGGAGGAGTGAGCGGAGGGAGGAGGGAGCAGAGGTGGAGGGAGCAGAGGGAGGAGTGAGTGGAGGAGGAGGGAGCGGAGGAGGAGTGAGCGGAGGGAGGAGGGAGCGGAGGGAGCAGTGAGCGGAGGGTGGAGTGAGCGCAGGGAGGAGGGAGTGGAGGTGGAGGGAGCAGAGGGAGGACTGAGCGGAGGGAGGAGTGAGTGGAGGGAGGAGTGAGCGGAGGGTGGAGTGAGCGGAGGGAGGAGGGAGTGGAGGAGGAGGGAGTGGAGGAGGAGGGAGTGGAGGAGGAGGGAGTGGAGGAGGGAGGGAGGGGAGGAGGAGGGAGGGGAGGAGGGGGAGGAGGAGGAGAGAGTGGAGGAGGGAGGGAGGGGAGGAGGAGGGAGGGGAGGAGGGGGAGCGGAGGGGGAGGAGGAGGAGGGAGTGGAGGAGGGAGGGAGGGGAGGAGGAGGGAGGGGAGGAGGGGGAGCGGAGGGGGAGGAGGAGGAGGGAGTGGAGGAGGAGGGGAGGAGGAGGGAGGGAGGGGAGGAGGGGGAGCGGAGGAGGGGGGAGCGGAGGAGGGGGGAGCGGAGGAGGGGGGAGCGGAGGAGGGGGGAGTGGGGGAGGAGGGAGTGGAGGGAGGAGGGGGAGACAGGGGAGGAGAGGGTTGTGCGGAGGGAGGGGGGTGAGTTGGTGATGGAAGGGGAGGGTCCCGCGTGCTCCCAAAATCCAGAAAGAGTTCAAGTCTTCAACCTAAACAATAAAACAAAGAAAATTCTATTAGTCCCTCAACACTGACCCTCCCACAGTGCGGCGCTCCCTCAGCACTGACCCTCCCACAGTGCGGCGTTCCCTCAGCACTGACCCTCCCACAGTGCGGCGCTCCCTCAGCACTGACCCTCCCACAGTGCGGCGCTCCCTCAGCACTGACCCTCCCACAGTGCGGCGCTCCCTCAGCACTGACCCTCCCACAGTGCGGCGCTCCCTCAGCACCGACCCTCCCACAGTGCGGCGTTCCCTCAGCTCTGACCCTCACACAGTGCGGCACTCCCTCAGCACTGACCCTCCCACAGTGCGGCGCTCCCTCAGCACCGACCCTCCCACAGTGCGGAGCTCCCTCATCACTGACCCTCCCTCAGTGGTTCCCCCCTGTTGGACACATTTACCTCCCAGGACCTTCACAGTCTCTCCACACTTACTAGACATCGGATTGCGATCGATTCTCCTCAACATCAAACACCTCTTCAGGGAACGCAAACCTCGTGGTATCTGTATCCAGAGAGAGAGGGGGGGGGGGGGGGTGAGAGGGGTGGGGGGGAGAGAGAGAGGGGGAGGTGGGGAAGGAGGCGGGGGAGGGAGAGAGAGAAGTCGGGGACAGAGGGGGGGGGTGAGAGAGGGAGAGAGAGAGAGGGGTAAAGAGAGGGAGGGAGGGGGGGAAGAGAGGAGGAGAAGGGGAGGGAGAGCCAGGGAGGTTGAGAGAGTGCGAGAGAGAGAGGGAGATTGTTAGCAAGTGAGAAAGATACAAGCTCCAAACTGATGGGGGAACAGTGTAGTGGGAGCTTTACTCTGTATCTAACCCCGTGCTGTACCTGTCCTGGGAGTGTTTGATGGGGACAGTGTAGTGGGAGCTTTACTCTGTATCTAACCCCGTGCTGTACCTGTCCTGGGAGTGTTTGATGGGGACAGTGTAGTGGGAGCTTTACTCTGTATCTAACCCCGTGCTGTACCTGTCCTGGGAGTGTTTGATGGGGGGACAGTGTAGAGGGAGCTTTACTCTGTATCTAACCCCGTGCTGTACCTGTCCTGGGAGTGTTTGATGGGGGGACAGTGTAGAGGGAGCTTTACTCTGTATCTAACCCCGTGCTGTACCTGTCCTGGGAGTGTTTGATGGGGACAGTGTAGAGGGAGCTTTACTCTGTATCTAACCCCGTGCTGTCCCTGTCCTGGGAGTGTTTGATGGGGGACAGTGTAGAGGGAGCTTTACTCTGTATCTAACCCCGTGCTGTACCTGTCCTGGGAGTGTTTGATGGGGACAGTGTAGAGGGAGCTTTACTCTGTATCTAACCCCGTGCTGTAGCTGTCCTCGGAGTGTTTGATGGGGACAGTGTAGAGGGAGCTTTACTCTGTATCTAACCCCGTGCTGTACCTGTCCTGGGAGTGTTTGATGGGGACAGTGTAGTGGGAGCTTTACTCTGTATCTAACCACGTGCTGTACCTGTCCTGGGAGTGTTTGATGGGGGACAGTGTAGAGGGAGCTTTACTCTGTATCTAACCCCGTGCTGGACCTGTCCTGGGAGTGTTTGATGGGGACAGTGTAGTGGGAGCTTTACTCTGTATCTAACCCCGTGCTGTACCTGTCCTGGGAGTGTTCGATGCGGGACAGTGTAGTGGGAGCTTTACTCTGTATCTAACCCCGTGCTGTACCTGTCCTGGGAGTGTTTGATGGGGGGACAGTGTAGAGGGAGCTTTACTCTGTATCTAACCCCATGCTGTACCTGTCCTGGGAGTGTTTGATGGGGGACAGTGTAGAGGGAGCTTTACTCTGTATCTAACCCCGTGCTGTACCTGTCCTGGGAGTGTTTGATGGGGACAGTGTAGAGGGAGCTTTACTCTGTATCTAACCCCGTGCTGTACCTGTCCTGGGAGTGTTTGATGGGGACAGTGTAGTGGGAGCTTTACTCTGTATCTAACCCCGTGCTGTACCTGTCCTGGGAGTGTTTGATGGGGACAGTGTAGTGGGAGCTTTACTCTGTATCTAACCCCGTGCTGTACCTGTCCTGGGAGTGTTTGATGGGGACAGTGTAGAGGGAGCTTTACTCTGTATCTAACCCCGTGCTGTACCTGTCCTGGGAGTGTTTGATGGGGACAGTGTAGAGCGAGCTTTACTCTGTATCTAACCCCGTGCTGTACCTGTCCTGGGAGTGTTTGATGGGGACAGTGTAGAGTGAGCTTTACTCTGTATCTAACCCCGTGCTGTACCTGTCCTGGGAGTGTTTGATGGGGACAGTGTAGTGGGAGCTTTACTCTGTATCTAACCCCGTGCTGTACCTGTCCTGGGAGTGTTTGATGGGGGGACAGTGTAGAGGGAGCTTTACTCTGTATCTAACCCCGTGCTGTACCTGTCCTGGGAGTGTTTGATGGGGGACAGTGTAGAGGGAGCTTTACTCTGTATCTAACCCCGTGCTGTACCTGTCCTGGGAGTGTTTGATGGGGACAGTGTAGTGGGAGCTTTACTCTGTATCTAACCCCGTGCTGTACCTGTCCTGGGAGTGTTTGATGGGGACAGTGTAGAGGGAGCTTTACTCTGTATCTAACCCCGTGCTGTACCTGTCCTGGGAGTGTTTGATGGGGACAGTGTAGAGAGAGCTTTACTCTGTATCTAACCCCGTGCTGTACCTGTCCTGGGAGTATATGATGCGGGACAGTGTAGAGGGAACTTTACTCTGTATCTAACCCGTGCTGTACCTGTCCTGGGAGTGTTTGATGGGGACAGTGTAGAGGGAGCTTTACTCTGTATCTAATCCCATGCGGTACCTGTCCTGGGAGTGTTTGATGGGGACAGTGTAGAGGGAGCTTTACTCTGTATCTAACCCCGTGCTGTACCTGTCCTGGGAGTGTTTGATGGGGACAGTGTAGAGGGAGCTTTACTCTGTATCTAACCCCGTGCGGTACCTGTCCTGGGAGTGTTTGATGGGGGACAGTGTAGCGGGAGCTTTACTCTGTATCTAACCCCGTGCTGTACCTGTCCTGGGAGTGTTTGATGGGGGACAGTGTAGAGGGAGCTTTACTCTGTATCTCACGCCATGCTGTACCTGTCCTGGGAGTGTTTGATGGGGACAGTGTAGAGGGAGCTTTACTCTGTATCTAACCCCGTGCTGTACCTGTCCTGGGAGTGTTTGATGGGGGACAGTGTAGAGGGAGCTTTACTCTGTATCTAACCCCGTGCTGTACCTGTCCTGGGAGTGTTTGATGGGGGACAGTGTAGAGGGAGCTTTACTCTGTATCTAAACCCGTGCTGTACCTGTCCTGGGAGTGTTTGATGGGGTCAGTGTAGAGGGAGCTTTACTCTGTATCTAACCCCGTGCTGTACCTGTCCTGGGAGTGTTTGATGGGGACAGTGTAGTGGGAGCTTTACTCTGTATCTAACCCCGTGCTGTACCTGTCCTGGGAGTGTTTGATGGGGGGACAGTGTAGAGGGAGCTTTACTCTGTATCTAACCCCGTGCTGTACCTGTCCTGGGAGTGTTTGATGGGGGACAGTGTAGAGGGAGCTTTACTCTGTATCTAACCCCGTGCTGTACCTGTCCTGGGAGTGTTTGATGGGGACAGTGTAGTGGGAGCTTTACTCTGTATCTAACCCCGTGCTGTACCTGTCCTGGGAGTGTTTGATGGGGACAGTGTAGAGGGAGCTTTACTCTGTATCTAACCCCGTGCTGTACCTGTCCTGGGAGTGTTTGATGGGGACAGTGTAGAGAGAGCTTTACTCTGTATCTAACCCCGTGCTGTACCTGTCCTGGGAGTATATGATGGGGGACAGTGTAGAGGGAACTTTACTCTGTATCTAACCCGTGCTGTACCTGTCCTGGGAGTGTTTGATGGGGGACAGTGTAGAGGGAGCTTTACTCTGTATCTAACCCCGTGCTGTACCTGTCCTGGGTGTGTTTGATGGGGGGGACAGTGTAGAGGGAGCTTTACTCTGTATCTAACTCCGTGCTGTACCTGTCCTGGGAGTGTTTGATGGGGGGACAGTGTAGAGGGAGCTTTACTCTGTATCTAACCCCGTGCTGTACCTGTCCTGGGTGTGTTTGATGGGGGGGACAGTGTAGAGGGAGCTTTACTCTGTATCTAACCCCGTGCTGTACCTGTCCTGGGAGTGATGGTGGGGGACGGTGTAGAGGGAGCTTTACTCTGTATCTAACCCCGTGCTGTACCTGTCCTGGGTGTGTTTGATGGGGGGACAGTGTAGAGGGAGCTTTACTCTGTATCTAACTCCGTGCTGTACCTGTCCTGGGAGTGTTTGATGGGGGGACAGTGTAGAGGGAGCTTTACTCTGTATCTAACCCCGTGCTGTACCTGTCCTGGGAGTGTTTGATGGGGACAGTGTAGAGGGAGCTTTACTCTGTATCTAATCCCGTGCTGTACCTGTCCTGGGAGTGTTTGATGGGGACAGTGTAGAGGGAGCTTTACTCTGTATCTAACCCCGTGCTGTACCTGTCCTGGGAGTGTTTGATGGGGACAGTGTAGGGGGAGCTTTACTCTGTATCTAACCCTGTGCTGTACCTGTCCTGGGAGTGTTTGATGGGGACAGTGTGGAGGGAGCTTTACTCTGTATCTAACCCCGTGCTGTACCTGTCCTGGGAGTGTTTGATGGGGACAGTGTAGAGGGAGCTTTACTCTGTATCTAACCCCGTGCTGTACCTGTCCTGGGAGTGTTTGATGGGGACAGTGTGGAGGGAGCTTTACTCTGTATCTAACCCTGTGCTGTACCTGTCCTGGGTGTGTTTGATGGGGGGACAGTGTAGAGGGAGCTTTACTCTGTATCTAACCCCGTGCTGTACCTGTCCTGGGAGTGTGTCTCTGATCTCCTGCTGACTGCGGACAGACAGTAGCTGGTTTCTGTCGCAGAGGGGGTCTCTTCAGCCTCTGGGTCCCCTCATCATCTGTTGGAGGAGGGAGAGGGAGATCGCTGAGTACAATCGGATAGTCACTGCTTGCAACACCCCCTCACACTCTGGGCCCCGTCACCACCTCCCCAGGCAACACCTGGGACCCTCACCCCTCAGACAACGCGGGTCAGATAACTCACAGCCTAGCAAGTGGGTGGAAACCCACCAAGCCCGACCTCTATCCATCCGTCTCCCTCTCTCTCTGACTCTCTCTGTGTCTCCCTCCCTCTGACTCTCTCTCTCGCTCAGAGTCTCGTACGCTCTCTCTCTCTCTCTCTCTCTATCTCTCTCCCTCCCTCCGTCTCTCTCTCTCCCTCCCTCCGTCTCTCTCTCTGTCCCTCCGTCTCTCTATCTCCCTCCCTCCATCTCTCTCTCTCTCCCACCTTCCGTCTCTCATTCTCTCTCCCCGCCGCCCCCCCCCGTCTCTCTCTCTCTCTCCTCCTCCATCTGTCTCTCGCTCTCCCTCCATCTCTACCTCTCTCCCCCCTCCATCACTCCCTCTCTCTCCCCTCCGTCTCTCCCTCTCTCTCTCCCCCCTCCGTCTCTCCCTCTCTCTCTCCCCTCCGTCTCTCCCTCTCTCTCTCCCCCCTCCGTCTCTCCCTCTCTCTCTTCCCCCCTCCATCACTCCCTCTCTCTCTCACCCCTCCGTCTCTCCCTCTCTCTCTCCCCCCTCCATCACTCCCTCTCTCTCTCCCCCTCCGTCTCTCCCTCTCTCTCTCCCCCCTACGTCTCTCCCTCTCTCTCTCCCCCCTCCGTCTCTCCCTCTCTCTCTCCCCCTCCATCTCTCCCTCTCTCTCCCCCCCCTCCGTCTCTCCCTCTCTCTCTCCCCCCCTCCGTCTCTCCCTCTCTCTCTCTCCCCACTCCGTCTCTCCCTCTCTCTCTCTCCACTCCGTCGCTCTCTCTCCCCCCTCCATCTCTCTCTCTCTCCATAAGACCATCAGACATAGGAGCAGAATGAGGCCACTCGGCCCATCGAGTCTGCTCCGCCATTCAATCATGGCTGATCCTTTTCCCATCCCCATTCTCCTGCCTTTTCCCCATAACCCCTGATCCCCTTATTAACCAAGAACCTATCTATCTCTGTCTTAAAGACACTCAATGACCTGGCCTCCACAGCCTTCTGCGGCAAAGAGTTCCACACATTCACCACTCTCTGGCTGAAGAAATCCCTCCTCATCTCTGTTTTAAAGGATCGTCCCTTTAGCCTGAGGTTGTGCCCTCTGGTTCTAGTTTTCCTACTAGTGGAAACATCCTCTCCACGTCCACTCTATCCAGGCCTCGCAGTATCCTGTAAGTTTCAATCAGATCCCCCCCTCATCCTTCTAAACTCCAACGAGTACAGACCCAGAGTCCTCAACCGTTCCTCATCCGACAAGCTCTTCATTCCAGGGATCATTCTTGTGAACCTCCTCTGGACCCTTTCCAAGGCCCAGCACATCCTTCCTTAGATACGGGGCCCAAAACTGCTCACAATACTCCAAATGGGGTCTGACCAGAGCCTTATACAGCCTCAGAAGTCCATTCCTGCCCTTGTATTCTAGCCCTCTCGACATGAACACTAACATTACATTTGCCTTCCTAACTGCCAACTGAACCTGCACGTTAACCTTTAGAGAAACTTGAACAATGACTCCCAAGTCCCTTAGAAGACTAAGGAAATTTGGCATGTCTGCTATGACTCTCTCCAACTTTTACAGATGCCCCATAGAAAGCATTCTTTCTGGTTGTATCACAGCTTGGTCTGGGTCTCCTGCTCTGCCCAAGACCGCAAGGAACTACAAAAGGTCGTGAATGTAGCCCAATCCATCACGCAAACCAGCCTCCCATCCATTGACTCTGTCTACACTTCCCGCTGCCTCGGGGAAAAGCAGCCAGTGGCCTTACCAATGTCTTGTACAACTTCAACAAGACGTCCCAACTCCTGTATTCAATGTTCTGACCGATGAAACCAAGCATGCCGAATGCCTTCTTCACCACTCTGTCCACCTGTGACTCCACTTTCAAGGAGCTATGAACCTGTACCCCGAGATCTCTTTGTTGTGTAACTCTCCTCGACGCCCTACCATTAACTTGGCAGGTCAAATGGGGTGAAGGAGTACAATACAAAGGGTAAGACTCTTAGCAGTGTAGAGGATCAGAAGGACCTTGGGGTCCGGGACCATAGGACTCTAAAATCGGCCCCGCAGGTGGAGGGGGTGGTTAAGAAGGCGTATGGTGTGCTGGCCTTTATCAATCGAGGGATTGAGTTTAGGAGTCCGGGGATAATGATGCAGCTATATAAGACCCTCGTCAGACCCCACTTGGAGTACTGTGCTCAGTTCTGGTCGCCTCATTACAGGAAGGATGTGGAAAAGATTGAAAGGGTGCAGAGGAGATTTACAAGGATGTTGCCTGGATTGAGTGGCATGCCTTATGAGGATAGGCTGAGGGAGCTCGGTCTTTTCTCCTTGGAGAGACGAAGGATGAGAGGAGACCTAATAGAGGTATATAAGATGTTGGGAGGCATAGATCGGGTGGACTCTCCGAGGCTTTTCCCAGGGTGGAAATGGCTGCTACGAGAGGACACAGGTTTAAGGTGCTGGGGGGTAAGTACAGGGGAAATGTTAGGGGGCAGTTTTTCACAGAGGATGGTGGGTGAGTGGAATCGGCTGCCGTCAGTGGTGGTGGAGGCAAACTCAATAGGGTCTTTTAAGAGACTCCTGGATGAGTACATGGGACTTAATAGGATGGAGGGTGATAGGTAGGCCTAGAAGGTAGGGATATGTTCGGCACAACTTGTGGGGCCGAAGGGCCTGTTTTGTGCTGTAGTTTTTCTATGTTTCTAAATCCTGCCCTGGTTCAATCGACCAAAATGCATCACCTCGCATTTGTCTAAATTAAACTCCATCTGCCATTCGTC
>NW_027593746.1:2500-12500 GCF_964213995.1 Mustelus asterias | reverse complement strand
GAGGAGGTTACAGAGATAGGGAGGGGGTGTAGGGGGTTGGAGGGAGGTTACAGAGATAGGGAGAGGTGTGGGGACTGGAGGGGGTTACAGAGATAGGGAGGGGGTGTAGGGGGCTGGAGGAGGTTACAGAGATAGAGAGGGGGTGTAGGGGGCTGGAGGAGGTTACAGAGATAGGGAGGGGGTGTAGGGGCTGGAGGAGGTTACAGAGATAGAACATAGAACATAGAAAGCCACAGCACAAACAGGCCCTTCGGCCCACAAGTTGCGCCGATCACATCCCCACCTCTAGGCCTATCTATAGCCCTCAATCCCATTAAATCCCATGTACTCATCCAGAAGTCTCTTAAAAGACCCCAACGAGTTTGCCTCCACCACCACCGACGTCAGCCGATTCCACTCACCCACCACCCTCTGAGTGAAAAACTTACCCCTGACATCCCCCCTGTACCTACCCCCCAGCACCTTAAACCTGTGTCCTCTCGTAGCAACCATTTCAGCCCTTGGAAATAGCCTCTGAGAGTCTACCCTATCCAGACCCCTCAACATCTTGTAAACCTCTATCAGGTCACCTCTCATCCTTCGTCTCTCCAGGGAGAAGAGACCAAGCTCCCTCAACCTATCCTCATAAGGCATGCCCCCCAATCCAGGCAACATCCTTGTAAATCTCCTCTGCACCCTTTCAATGGCTTCAACATCTTTCCTGTAATGAGGTGACCAGAACTGCGCGCAGTACTCCAAGTGGGGTCTAACCAGGGTCCTATAAAGCTGCAGCATTATCTCCCGACTCCTAAACTCAATCCCTCGATTAATGAAGGCTAGTACGCCATACGCCTTCTTGACCGCATCCTCCACCTGCGAGGCCGATTTAAGAGTCCTATGGACCCGGACCCCAAGGTCCTTCTGATCCTCTACACTGCTAAGAATGGTACCCTTCATTTTATACTGCTGCTCCATCCCATTGGATCTGCCAAAATGGATCACTACACACTTATCCGGGTTGAAGTCCATCTGCCACTTCTCCGCCCAGTCTTGCATTCTATCTATGTCTCGCTGCAACTTCTGACATCCCTCCAAACTATCCACAACACCACCTACCTTGGTGTCGTCAGCAAACTTACCAACCCATCCCTCCACTTCCTCATCCAGGTCATTTATGAAAATGACAAACAGCAAGGGTCCCAGAACAGATCCCTGGGGCACTCCACTGGTCACTGACCTCCATGCAGAGAAAGACCCCTCCACAGCCACTCTCTGCCTTCTGCAGGCAAGCCAGTTCTGGATCCACAAGGCAACAGCCCTTGGATCCCATGCCCTCTCATTTCTCAAGAAGTCTTGCATGGGGGACCTTATCGAACGCCTTGCTGAAGTCCATATAGACCACATCCACCGCTCTTCCTTCGTCAATGTGCTTGGTCACATTTTCAAAGAACTCAACCAGGCTCGTAAGGCACGACCTGCCCCTGACAAAGCCGTGCTGACTACTTTTGATCATACTAAACTTCTCTAGATGATCATAAATCCTGTCTCTCAGGATCCTCTCCATCAACTTACCAACCACTGAGGTTAGACTCACCGGTCGGTAATTTCCCGGGCTGTCCCTGTTCCCTAGGGAGGGGGTGTAGGGGCTGGAGGAGGTTACAGAGATAGGGAGGGACTGGAGATAGGGAGGGGGTGTAGGGGCTGGAGGAGGTTACAGAGATAGGGAGGGACTGTAGGGAGCTGGAGGAGGTTACAGAGATAGGGAGGGGGTGTAGGGGGCTGGAGGAGGTTACAGAGATAGGGAGGGCGTGTAGGGGGCTGGAGGAGGTTACAGAGATAGGGAGGGGGTGTAGGGGCTGGAGGAGGTTACAGAGATAGGGAGGGTTGTAGGGGACAGGAGGGGGTTACAGAGATAGGGAGGGGGTGTAGGGGGCTGGAGGAGGTTACAGAGATAGGGAGGGGGTGTAGGGGCTGGAGGAGGTTACAGAGATAAGGAGGGTTGTAGGGGGCAGGAGGAGGTTACAGAGATAGGGAGGGTTGTAGGGGGCTGGAGGGGGTTACAGAGATAGGGAGGGGGTGTAGGGGGCTGGAGGAGGTTACAGAGATAGGGAGGGGTGTAGGGGCTGGAGGAGGTTACAGAGATAGGGAGGGGGTGTAGGGGCTGGAGGAGGTTACAGAGATAGGGAGGGTTGTAGGGGCTGGAGGAGGTTACAGAGATAGGGAGGGGTGTAGGGGACTGGAGGAGGTTACAGAGATAGGGAGGGCGTGTAGGGAGCTGGAGGAGGTTACAGAGATAGGGAGGGGATGTCGGAGCTGGAGGAGGTTACAGAGATAGGGAGGGGTGTAGGGGCTGGAGGAGGTTACAGAGATAGGGAGGGCGTGTAGGGAGCTGGAGGAGGTTACAGAGATAGGGAGGGGTGTAGGGGCTGGAGGAGGTTACAGAGATAGGGAGGGGGTGTAGGAGGCTGGAGGAGGTTACAGAGATAGGGAGGGGGTGTAGGGGGCTGGAGGAGGTTACAGAGATAGGGAGGGTGTGTAGGGGGCTGGAGGAGGTTACAGAGATAGGGAGGGGGTGTAGGGGGCTGGAGGAGGTTACAGAGATAGGGAGGGGGTGTAGGGGCTGGAGGAGGTTACAGAGATAGGGAGGGGTGTAGGGGGCTGGCGGAGATTACAGAGATAGGGAGGGTGTGTAGGGGGTTGGAGGAGGTTACAGAGATAGGGAGGGGGTGTAGGGGGCTGGAGGAGGTTACAGAGATAGGGAGGGGTGTAGGGGGTTGGAGGAGGTTACAGAGATAGGGAGGGGGTGTAGGGGGCTGGAGGAGGTTACAGAGATAGGGAGGGGGTGTAGGGGGCTGGAGGAGGTTACAGAGATAGGGAGGGGGTGTAGGGGACTGGAGGGGGTTACAGAGATAGGGAGGGGGTGTAGGGGGCTGGAGGAGGTTACAGAGATAGGGAGGGGGTGTAGGGGGCTGGAGGAGGTTACAGAGATAGGGAGGGGGTGTAGGGGCTGGAGGAGGTTACAGAGATAGGGAGGGGTGTAGGGGGTTGGAGGAGGTTACAGAGATAGGGAGGGGGTGTAGGGGCTGGAGGGGGTTACAGAGATAGGGAGGGTTGTAGGGGGCAGGAGGGGGTTACAGAGATAGGGAGGGGGTGTAGGGGTTGGTGTATTTGGGAAGAACGGTCACTGTCGTAACGTCGGGGGAATGGCTGCCCGTACGCGCATAGCAAGATCCCACAAGGAGATGAACGACCCTCCCCCCTCCACCCCCCAATCTCTTGAGCGTGTCTCACCTGTAGCCTCGGACAGTGCGGCCCCGTCTCCCTCCGTCGTCTCCCCGTCCGCTGGCGGCCCCATCGCGGGGGGAGGGGATTCCCTCGTCCCCCCCTCCTCCTCCTCCTCCTCCTCCTCCACCTCTTCCTCCAGCCGTGGTTTCCACTCCGCCGGGGGAGGGGGAGGGGGCAGGGGGCTTGCTGGAAGCCGGTCTCGTGGCCTCTGCATGAGGGGTCGGGGGTCAGGGGTGAGGGTTCATGGGTGAGGGTTCAGGGGGTGAGGGTTCAGGGGGTGAGGGTTCAGGGGGTGAGGGTTCAGGGGGCGAGGGTTCAGGGGGCGAGGGTTCAGGGGGCAAGGGTTCAGGGGGCGAGGGTTCAGGGGGCGAGGGTTCAGGGGGCGAGGTTCAGGGGCGAGTTTTCAGGGGGTGAAGTTTCGGGGCCGAGGGTTTGGGGGCGATGGTTCGGGGGGGGCGAGGGTTCAGGGGACGAAGGTTCAGGAAGCGAGATTTCAAGGGGCGAGGGTTCAGGGGGCGAGGGTTCAGGGGGCGAGGGTTCAGGGGGCGAGGGTTCAGGGGGCGAGGGTTCAGGGGTGAGGGTTCAGGGGGCGAGGGTTCAGGGGGCGAGGGTTCAGGGGGCGAGGGTTCAGGGGTGCGGGTTCAGGGTGAGGATTCAGGCATCAGGGTTCAGGGGGCAAGGGTTCAGGGGTCAGGGGTCAGGGATGAACAAAGTCAACCAGTTAACATCCAGTCAATTCACATTAAACGTTGATCCCATTGACCCAACATCAGCGAATGGGGTGTCCCCGATTCCGTTAGGATCGTTCCTCGAGCCAATCCCATTAACCCAGAGATTATCCCCCATTAACCCAGAGATTATCCCCCATTAACCCAGAGATTAACCCCCATTAACCCAGAGATTATCCCCCATTAACCCAGAGATTATCCCCCATTAATCCAGAGATTATCCCCCATTAACCCAGAGATTAACCCCATTAACCCAGAGATTAACCCCATTAACCCAGAGATTATCCCCCATTAACCCAGAGATTAACCCCATTAACCCAGAGATTAACCCCATTAACCCAGAGATTATCCCCCATTAACCCAGAGATTAACCCCATTAACCCAGAGATTATCCCCCATTAACCCAGAGATTAACCCCATTAACCCAGAGATTATCCCCCATTAACCCGGAGATTAACCCCATTAACCCAGGGATTATCCCCCATTAACCCGGAGATTATCCCCATTAACCCAGAGATTATCCCCCATTAACCCAGAGATTATCCCCCATTAACCCAGAGATTAACCCCATTAACCCAGAGATTATCCCCCATTAACCCAGAGATTATCCCCCATTAACCCAGAGATTAACCCCATTAACCCAGAGATTATCCCCCATTAACCCAGAGATTAACCCCCATTAACCCAGAGATTATCCCCCATTAACCCGGAGATTATCCCCCATTAACCCAGAGATTAACCCCATTAACCCAGAGATTATCCCCCATTAACCCGGAGATTATCCCCCATTAACCCAGAGATTAGCCCCCATTAACCCAGAGATTATCCCCCATTAACCCAGAGATTATCCCCCATTAACCCAGAGATTAACCCCATTAACCCAGGGATTATCCCCCATTAACCCGGAGATTATCCCCCATTAACCCGGAGATTATCCCCCATTAACCCAGAGATTAGCCCCCATTAACCCAGAGATTATCCCCCATTAATCCAGAGATTATCCCCCATTAACCCAGAGATTAACCCCATTAACCCAGAGATTATCCCCCATTAACCCGGAGATTATCCCCCATTAACCCAGAGATTAACCCCATTAACCCAGAGATTATCCCCCATTAACCCAGAGATTAGCCCCCATTAACCCAGAGATTAACCCCATTAACCCAGAGATTATCCCCCATTAACCCAGAGATTATCCCCCATTAACCCAGAGATTAACCCCATTAACCCAGAGATTATCCCCCATTAACCCAGAGATTATCCCCCATTAACCCAGAGATTATCCCCCATTAACCCAGAGATTATCCCCCATTAACCTGGTGATTAACCCCATTAACCCAGAGATTATCCCCCATTAACCCAGAGATTAGCCCCCATTAACCCAGAGATTATCCCCCATTAATCCAGAGATTATCCCCCATTAACCCAGAGATTAACCCCATTAACCCAGAGATTATCCCCCATTAACCCGGAGATTATCCCCCATTAACCCAGAGATTAACCCCATTAACCCAGAGATTATCCCCCATTAACCCAGAGATTAGCCCCCATTAACCCAGAGATTAACCCCATTAACCCAGAGATTATCCCCCATTAACCCAGAGATTATCCCCCATTAACCCAGAGATTAACCCCATTAACCCAGAGATTATCCCCCATTAACCCAGAGATTATCCCCCATTAACCCAGAGATTATCCCCCATTAACCCAGAGATTATCCCCCATTAACCTGGTGATTAACCCCATTAACCCAGAGATTATCCCCCATTAACCCAGAGATTAGCCCCCATTAACTCAGAGATTATCCCCCATTAACCCAGAGATTATCCCCCATTAACCCAGAGATTAACCCCATTAACCCAGGGATTATCCCCCATTAACCCGGAGATTATCCCCCATTAACCCGGAGATTATCCCCCATTAACCCAGAGATTATCCCCCATTAACCCAGAGATTATCCCCCATTAACCCAGAGATTAGCCCCCATTAACCCAGAGATTATCCCCCATTAACCCAGAGATTATCCCCCATTAACCCAGAGATTAACCCCATTAACCCAGAGATTATCCCCCATTAACCCGGAGATTATCCCCCATTAACCCAGAGATTATCCCCCATTAACCCGGAGATTATCCCCCATTAACCCAGAGATTAGCCCCCATTAACCCAGAGATTAACCCCATTAACCCAGAGATTAACCCCCATTAACCCAGAGATTAACCCCATTAACCCGGACCCCATGAAGCCGGGATTCCCACCTTTTCCATCCCCGGTATCCGGGTTGTTGGGGGCACGAGGATTCTCCGGCGCTCCTTGTCTGCCTCGCTCCGGCTGAGGATATCCGACCCTGCCGATCCGCGGCCGTCGGTCTCCGTATCCCGTCCTTTCGGACCGGCCAGTCGGGATTCTCCAGACGGACCGCTGTCCCGGCAAGCCTCGCTCACTGCTGCACCAAAAACACACCGGAATGTCGAACCGGCAGAGCGATAGGGGTCGGATAATCCACTGGGAGAGGGTGATAGGGAGAAAGGAGAGAGAGAAAGACTGGGAGAGAGAGAGAGATGGGAAGGAGAGAGAGGTTGACAACCGGGATAGAGAGACAGAGTGGGGGAAGAAGAGAGAGAGAGAGGGGGGGAAGAAGAGAGAGAGAGAGAGACAGAGCGAGAGACAGAGAGAGACAGAGGGAGAGAGAGAGACACAGAGAGAGGGAGAGAGAGAGAGAGAGAGACAGGGGGAGAGAGACAGAGGGAGAGAGACAGAGAGAGAGAGAGAGACAGTGAGGGAGACAGAGAGAGACAGAGAGAGAGAGAGAGACAGGGGGAGAGAGACAGAGGGAGAGAGACAGAGAGAGAGAGAGAGACAGTGAGGGAGACAGAGAAGGACAGAGAGAGAGAGAGAGACAGAGAGAGAGACAGAGAGACAGAGAGAGACAGAGAGGGACAGAGAGGGACAGAGACAGAGAGAGACAGAGACAGAGAGAGAGAGCCAGGGACAGAGAGTGAGAGGACAGAGAGACAGTGAGGGAGACAGAGAGAGAGAGGCACAGAGAGAGAGAGACAGAGAGAGACAGAGGTAGAGTCAGAGAGAGAGAGAGACAGAGCGAGAGTGAGAGACAGAGAGAGTGAGAGACAGAGAGAGAGACAGAGAGAGACAGAGAGAGACGGGGAGAGAGACAGAGACAGAGAGAGACAGAGAGAGAGAGAGAGAGACAGAGAGAGACAGAGAGGGACAGAGACAGAGAGAGACAGAGACAGGGACAGAGAGTGAGAGGACAGAGAGAGACAGAGAGAGAGTGAGAGACAGAGAGAGACAGAGAGGGACAGAGACAGAGAGAGACAGAGACAGGGACAGAGAGTGAGAGGACAGAGAGACAGTGAGGGAGACAGAGAGAGAGGCACAGAGAGAGACAGACAGAGAGAGACAGAGGTAGAGTCAGAGAGAGAGAGAGTGACAGAGACAGAGAGACAGAGAGAGACAGAGAGAGAGACAGACAGAGAGAGAGAGGGAGGGCGGAGAGAGACAGAGAGAGAGAGGGGGAGACTGGGGAGTGGGGGGAGAGGGGAGGTGGAGTGGGGTACACTGGGAGTGGGGGGGGGAAGACTGGGGAGTGGGGAGAGAGGGGGAGGTGGAGTGGGGGTAACACTGGGAGTGGGGGGGGGAGACTGGGAGTGGGGGGAGACTGGGAGTGGGGGGGGTAGGGGATAGACTGGGAGTGGGGGGAGAGGGGGAGGCAGGAGACTGGGAGCAGGGGGAAAGGGAGGGGGGGAGACTGGGAGTGGGGAGAGAGGGGAGGGGGAGGGGGGACACTGGGAGTGGGGGGAGAGGGGAGGGGGAGGGGGGGAGACTGGGAGTGGGGGGAGGGGGGAGACTGGGAGTGGGGGGAGGGGGAGACTGGGAGTGGGGGGAGAGGGGAGGGGGGAGAGGGGAGGGGGAGGGGGGAGACTGGGAGTGGGGGGAGGGGGGAGACTGGGAGTGGGGGGAGAGGGGAGGGGGAGAGGGGAGGGGGGGGGAGACTGGGAGTGGGGGGAGAGGGGAGGGGGAGTGGGGGAGAGGGGGAGGGGGAGGGGGGAGACTCGGAGTGGGGGGAGAGGGGAGGGGGGAGACTGGGAGTGGGGGGAGAGGGGAGGGGGAGACTGGGAGAGGGGAGGGGGAGACTGGGAGTGGGGGGAGGGGGAGACTGGGACTGGGGGGAGAGGGGAGGGGGGAGACTGGGAGTGGGGGAGGGGGAGGGGGAGGGGGGAGACTGGGACTGGGGGGAGAGGGGAGGGGGGAGAGGGGAGGGGGGAGACTGGGAGTGGGGGGAGAGGGGAGGGGGGAGACTGAAGGAGGGGAGGGCGGAGACTGGGAGTGGGGGGAGAGGGGAGGGGTGAGACTGGGAGTGGGGGAGGGGGAGACTGGGAGGGGGGAGACTGGGAGAGGGGAGACTGGGAGTGGGGGGAGAGGGGAGACTGGGACTGGGGGGAGAGAGGAGAGGGGAGGGGGAGGGGGGAGACTGGGAGTAGGGGGAGAGGGGGGGGGGGACTGGGAGTGGGGGGAGAGGGGAGGGGTGAGACTGGGAGTGGGGGAGGGGGGAGACTGGGACTGGGGGGAGAGGGGAGGGGTGAGACTGGGAGTGGGGGAGGGGGGAGACTGGGAGGGGGGAGACTGGGAGAGGGGGAGACTGGGAGTGGGGGGAGAGGGGAGACTGGGACTGGGGGGAGAGAGGAGAGGGGAGGGGGAGGGGGGAGACTGGGAGTAGGTGGAGGGGGGAGACTGGGAGGGGGGAGACTGGAGAGGGGAGACTGGGAGTGGGGGGAGAGGGGAGACTGAGAGTGGGGGGAGAGGGGAGACTGGGACTGGGGGGAGAGAGGAGAGGGGAGGGGGAGGGGGGAGACTGGGAGTGGGGGGAGAGGGGAGACTGGGAGTGGGGGGAGAGGGGAGAGTGGGAGTGGGGGGAGAGGGGAGGGGGAGGGGGGAGACTGGGAGTGGGGGGAGAAGGGAGGCGGAGGGGGAGGGGGATAGATGGGGGTGGGGTGCAGACGGAGGGGGCAGACGGGCCCCTGGTGGGGGGGATGGTCAGACAGGGGTCCAGACCGGGGGGGGGGGGGAGACTGGGACTGGGGGGAGAGGGGAGGGGGGAGAGGGGAGGGGGGAGACTGGGAGTGGGGGGAGAGGGGAGGGGGGAGACTGAAGGAGGGGAGGGCGGAGACTGGGAGTGGGGGGAGAGGGGAGGGGTGAGACTGGGAGTGGGGGAGGGGGGAGACTGGGAGGGGGGAGACTGGGAGAGGGGAGACTGGGAGTGGGGGGAGAGGGGAGACTGGGACTGGGGGGAGAGAGGAGAGGGGAGGGGGAGGGGGGAGACTGGGAGTAGGGGGAGAGGGGGGGGGGACTGGGAGTGGGGGGAGAGGGGAGGGGTGAGACTGGGAGTGGGGGAGGGGGGAGACTGGGACTGGGGGGAGAGGGGAGGGGTGAGACTGGGAGTGGGGGAGGGGGGAGACTGGGAGGGGGGAGACTGGGAGAGGGGAGACTGGGAGTGGGGGGAGAGGGGAGACTGGGACTGGGGGGAGAGAGGAGAGGGGAGGGGGAGGGGGGAGACTGGGAGTAGGTGGAGGGGGGAGACTGGGAGGGGGAGACTGGAGAGGGGAGACTGGGAGTGGGGGGAGAGGGGAGACTGAGAGTGGGGGGAGAGGGGAGACTGGGACTGGGGGGAGAGAGGAGAGGGAGGGGGAGGGGGGAGACTGGGAGTGGGGGGAGAGGGGAGACTGGGAGTGGGGGGAGAGGGGAGAGTGGGAGTGGGGGGAGAGGGGAGGGGGAGGGGGGAGACTGGGAGTGGGGGGAGAAGGGAGGCGGAGGGGGAGGGGGATAGATGGGGTGGGGGTGCAGACGGAGGGGGGCAGACGGGCCCCTGGTGGGGGGGATGGTCAGACAGGGGTCCAGACCGGGGGGGGGAGGGGGGGGGGGGGAGGGTCATACAGGGGTCCAGACGGGGGGTTGCTGTCTAGCCGCTCTAACCTGTCTCGCCGTGTTGC
>NW_027593745.1:0-27635 GCF_964213995.1 Mustelus asterias | reverse complement strand
CAGCCCATCGAGTCTGCACCGACCACAATCCCACCCAGGCCCTATCCTCATAACTCCATGCACTTACCCTAGCTAGCCCCCCCTGACACTAAGGGGCAATTTAGTCTGGCCAATCCACCTAACCAGCACATCTTTGGACTGTGGGAGGAAACCGGAGCACCCGGAGAAAACCCACGCAGACACGGGGAGAACGTGCAGACTCCGCACAGACAGTGACCCAAGCCGGGAATTGAACCCGGGTCCCTGGCGCTGTGACACAGCAGTGCTAACCACTGTGTCACCCATTTGGTGAGCCAAGGCCTTGTAGGCGGGATGGAGATGGGGGACAGCGAGGCGAGGCGAGGCGAGGCGAGGCGAGGCGGAGGCGAGGGGAGGCGAGGGGAGGGGAGGGGAGGGAGGGGAGGGGAGGGGCGGGGAGGGGAGGGGAGGGGAGGGGAGGGGAGGGAACACAATCGGGGGGGGGGGGGGGGGGGGGGGGGGGAAGTCCAATTCTAATAGCAGAAAGCCAGACAGTACGGAGTGCTCTCCTGCCTCTCGGCTTCGCTGTGCTGGCTCGGCGCTGCGGACCATCCCCACAGCCCGAAATCAATCTCAGCTCCACTTGAGGTTAATGTCAACAGAATTCTCAGCAGGCTCATTAAGGGAAGGTATGTACGATTGCAAATCACATGTCAAGTGGACAGTTTACACCCAACACAACACGCAACCCCTGTCATTTGACACTCGCCCTCCCGTTGACCGGGAAGTGACATTTAATCAGAGAATCCCGACAGTGCAGGAGGAGGCTGTTTGGCCCATCGAGTCTGCAGCAACTCCCTATCAGAGATTCCCACCCAGGCCCTATCCCCATGTATTTACCCCTGCTAATCCCCCAACCTAAACATCCTGGGACACTAAGGGGCAACGTCCGAAAGACGTGCTGGTTAGGGCGGATTGGCCGTCTAAATTCTCCCTCAGTGTTACCCGAACAGGGTGTGGCGACTGGGGGATTTTCACAGTAACTTCATTGCAATGTTAATGTCAGCCTACTTGCGGCTAATAATAAATAAACTTTGAAAAAAACAATTTAGCACGGCCAATCCACCTAACCCGCACATCTTCCAGACTGTGGGAGGAAACTGAAGCACCCGGAGGAAACCCACGCAGACACGGGAGAATGTGCAGACTCCACACAGACAGTGACCCAAGCCGGGAATTGAACCTGGGTCCCTGGCGCTGTGAGGCAGCGGTGCTAACCACTGTGCCGTCCCTCGAAACTGCAAAGTGAAACGTACGCAAAGGCATGGCTGAGATTCGAAGTCACGATCTGCTGTTTATGAGACAGGCGCTTTAAAGTAAAGTTTATTTATTCGTCACAAGTCAGGCTTACTGACTGCACCCCCTGACACTAAAGGTCAATTTAGCATGGCCCCTTTAAAGGGAACTTTGAGCTGACCAATATCTTGCTATCAACAGCCTAAGCGACCCACCCCCGAGGGGGGTGGGGGGGACAGAGCGCGGGGGGGGGGGACAGAGCGCGGGGGGGGGGGCAGAGCGCGGGGGGGGGGGGCAGAGCGAGGGTGTGGGGGGGCAGAGCGAGGGTGTGAGGGGGCAGAGCGAGGTGGGGTGGGGGGGGGGCAGAGCGAGGGGGTGGGGGGGCAGAGCGAGGGGGTGGGGGGGCAGAGCGAGGGGGTGGGGGGGCAGAGCGAGGGGGTGGGGGGGCAGAGCGAGGGGGTGGGGGGCAGAGGCAGGGGGTGGGGGGCAGAGCGAGGGGGTGGGGGGGCAGAGCGAGGGGGTGGGGGGGCAGAGCGAGGGGGTGGGGGGGCAGAGCGAGGGGGTGGGGGGGCAGAGCGAGGGGGTGGGGGGGCAGAGCGAGGGGGTGGGGGGGCAGAGCGAGGGGGTGGGGGGCAGAGCGAGGGGTGGGGGGGCAGAGCGAGGGGGTGGGGGGCAGAGCGAGGGGGTGGGGGGGCAGAGCGAGGGGGTGGGGGGGCAGAGCGAGGGGGTGGGGGGCAGAGCGAGGGGGTGGGGGGGCAGAGCGAGGGGGTGGGGGGGCAGAGCGAGGGGGTGGGGGGCAGAGCGAGGGGTGGGGGGCAGAGCGAGGGGGTGGGGGGGCAGAGCGAGGGGGTGGGGGGCAGAGCGAGGGGGTGGGGGGGCAGAGCGAGGGGGGTGGGGGGCAGAGCGAGGGGGTGGGGGGCAGAGCGAGGGGGTGGGGGGGCAGAGCGAGGGGGTGGGGGGGCAGAGCGAGGGGGTGGGGGGGCAGAGCGAGGGGGTGGGGGGGCAGAGCGAGGGGGTGGGGGGGCAGAGCGAGGGGGTGGGGGGGCAGAGCGAGGGGGTGGGGGGGCAGAGCGAGGGGGTGGGGGGGCAGAGCGAGGGGGTGGGGGGGCAGAGCGAGGGGGTGGGGGGCAGAGCGAGGGGGTGGGGGGCAGAGCGAGGGGGTGGGGGGCAGAGCGAGGGGGTGGGGGGGCAGAGCGAGGGGGTGGGGGGGCAGAGCGAGGGGGGTGGGGGGGCAGAGCGAGGGGGTGGGGGGGCAGAGCGAGGGGGTGGGGGGCAGAGCGAGGGGGTGGGGGGCAGAGCGAGGGGGTGGGGGGCAGAGCGAGGGGGTGGGGGGGCAGAGCGAGGGGGTGGGGGGGCAGAGCGAGGGGGTGGGGGGGCAGAGCGAGGGGGTGGGGGGCAGAGCGAGGGGGTGGGGGGGCAGAGCGAGGGGGTGGGGGGGCAGAGCGAGGGGGTGGGGGGGCAGAGCGAGGGGGTGGGGGGGCAGAGCGAGGGGGTGGGGGGGCAGAGGGAGGGGGGGGGCAGAGCGAGGGGGTGGGGGGGCAGAGCGAGGGGGTGGGGGGGCAGAGCGAGGGGGTGGGGGGGCAGAGCGAGGGGGTGGGGGGGCAGAGCGAGGGGGTGGGGGGCAGAGCGAGGGGGTGGGGGGGCAGAGCGAGGGGGTGGGGGGGCAGAGCGAGGGGGTGGGGGGCAGAGCGAGGGGGTGGGGGGGCAGAGCGAGGGGGTGGGGGGCAGAGCGAGGGGGTGGGGGGGCAGAGCGAGGGGGTGGGGGGGCAGGCGAGGGGTGGGGGGGCAGAGCGAGGGGGTGGGGGGGCAGAGCGAGGGGGTGGGGGGGCAGCGAGGGGGTGGGGGGCAGAGCGAGGGGGTGGGGGGGCAGAGCGAGGGGTGGGGGGGGCAGAGCGAGGGGGTGGGGGGCAGAGCGAGGGGGTGGGGGGCAGAGCGAGGGGGTGGGGGGGCAGAGCGAGGGGTGGGGGGGCAGAGCGAGGGGGTGGGGGGGCAGAGCGAGGGGGTGGGGGGGCAGAGCGAGGGGGTGGGGGGGCAGAGCGAGGGGGTGGGGGGCAGAGCGAGGGGTGGGGGGGCAGAGCGAGGGGTGGGGGCAGAGCGAGGGGGTGGGGGGGCAGAGCGAGGGGGTGGGGGGGCAGAGCGAGGGGGTGGGGGGGCAGAGCGAGGGGGTGGGGGGCAGAGCGAGGGGGTGGGGGGGCAGAGCGAGGGGGTGGGGGGGCAGAGCGAGGGGGTGGGGGGCAGAGCGAGGGGGTGGGGGGCAGAGCGAGGGGGTGGGGGGGCAGAGCGAGGGGGTGGGGGGGCAGAGCGAGGGGGTGGGGGGCAGAGCGAGGGGGTGGGGGGGCAGAGCGAGGGGGTGGGGGGCAGAGCGAGGGGGTGGGGGGCAGAGCGAGGGGGTGGGGGGGCAGAGCGAGGGGGTGGGGGGGCAGAGCGAGGGGGTGGGGGGGCAGAGCGAGGGGGTGGGGGGCAGAGCGAGGGGGTGGGGGGCAGAGCGAGGGGGTGGGGGGGCAGAGCGAGGGGGTGGGGGGGCAGAGCGAGGGGGTGGGGGGGCAGAGCGAGGGGGTGGGGGGGCAGAGCGAGGGGGTGGGGGGGCAGAGCGAGGGGGTGGGGGGGCAGAGCGAGGGGGTGGGGGGGCAGAGCGAGGGGGTGGGGGGGCAGAGCGAGGGGGTGGGGGGGCAGAGCGAGGGGGGTGGGGGGGCGCAGAGCGAGGGGGGTGGGGGGGGCAGAGCGAGGGGGGTGGGGGGGCAGAGCGAGGGGGGTGGGGGGGGCAGAGCGAGGGGGGTGGGGGGGGGCAGAGCGAGGGGGGTGGGGGGGGCAGAGCGAGGGGGGTGGGGGGGGCAGAGCGAGGGGGGTGGGGGGGGGCAGAGCGAGGGGGGGTGGGGGGGGCAGAGCGAGGGGGTGGGGGGGGCAGAGCGAGGGGGGTGGGGGGGGCAGAGCGAGGGGGGTGGGGGGGCAGAGCGAGGGGGGTGGGGGGGGCAGAGCGAGGGGGGTGGGGGGGCAGAGCGAGGGGGGTGGGGGGGCAGAGCGAGGGGGGTGGGGGGGCAGAGCGAGGGGGGTGGGGGGGCAGAGCGAGGGGGGGTGGGGGGGCAGAGCGAGGGGGGTGGGGGGGCAGAGCGAGGGGGGTGGGGGGGCAGAGCGAGGGGGGTGGGGGGGGCAGAGCGAGGGGGTGGGGGGGGCAGAGCGAGGGGGGTGGGGGGGGCAGAGCGAGGGGGGTGGGGGGGGCAGAGCGAGTGGGTGGGGGGGCAGAGCGAGGGGGTGGGGGGGCAGAGCGAGGGGGGTGGGGGGGGCAGAGCGAGGGGGGTGGGGGGGGCAGAACGAGGGGGGTGGGGGGGGCAGAGCGAGGGGGTGGGGGGGGGCAGAGCGAGGGGGGTGGGGGGGGCAGAGCGAGGAGGGTGGGGGGGGGAGCGCGAGGGAGTTGGGGGGGAGAGCGAGGGGGTTGCGGGGGGGGGGAGAGCGAGGGGGGTGGGGGGGGCGCAGTGCGAGGGGGGTGGGGGGGGCAGAGCGAGGGGGGTGGGGGTGGCAGAGCGAGGGGAGTGGGGGTGGCAGAGCGAGGGGAGTGGGGGGGGGCAGAGCGAGGGGAGTGGGGGGGGCAGAGCGAGGGGAGTGGGGGGGCAGAGCGAGGGAGTGGGGGGGGAGAGCGAGGGGAGTGGGGGGGGAGAGCGAGGGGAGTGGGGGGGGAGAGCGAGGGGAGTGGGGGGGGCAGAGCGAGGGGAGTGGGGGGGGCAGAGCGAGGGGAGTGGGGGGGGCAGAGCGAGGGGAGGTGGGGGGGGAGAGCGAGGGGGGTAGGGGGGCAGAGCGAGGGGGGCAGAGCGAGGGGGGCAGAGCGAGGGGGGCAGAGCGAGGGGGGCAGAGCGAGGGGGGTGGGGGGGGCAGAGCGAGGGGGGTGGGGTGGTCTGAGTAACAGCGAGTGTGCCCTCAGTTTTGTCAGGACCCCGTTACAGGGAGCTCAGCGCCCCCGATTCTCACGACAGTCCCCACAAAGCTCCAGCCTCCCCTCAGCCACCCCGAGTGCCCGTGTGTGACTTACAGGCTGTCTGCGCAGGAGTCTGGTCTCTCCAGCAAGCCTCCCTCCATCACGAACCGCAGCACCTGCTCGTTGGACATGCCCTGGTATGGCTGCTCGGCTAAGGTGGCTATCTCCCAGAGAACCACACCAAACGACCTGGAAACAAACACACACCGTTCACTGCAGTCTAGCAATGTACTTGGTTCACATACTAAATCTCCCCCGCACAGCACCAACCCCACCTCCGCTGGGCACAAACCTTGGGCGTCTTTGCCACCCTGAGCGTCGCTGGGTTTTTAATCACTCCATGACTGTTCCATCAGCCTCTTAGCCCCTCAGCTCTGCAATTCCCTCAATAAAGGATCCTTGCAGTGTGGAGAGGGGCCATTCAACCCATCGGGTCTGCACTGACTCTCCAAAAGAGAATCCCACCCAGACCCTTCAGCCTATCCTTGTCGCCCTGCACATTTGCCATGGCCGATGCACCCCAACCTGCACATCTTTTGGACTGTGTGAGGAAACCGGAGCACCCGGAAGAAACCCACGCAGACACGGGGAGAACGTGCAAACCCCACACAGACAGTGACCCAAGCCGGGAATCAAACCCGGGTCCCTGGTGCTGTGAGGCAGCAGTGCTAACCACTGTGCCACCATGCAGAAGGAGGCCATTCAGCCCACCAAGCCAGCACCAACAACAATCCCACCCAGGCCCTATCCCTGTAACCCCATGTATTTACCCTGCTAAAACCCCTGACACTAAAGGTCAGTTTAGCATGGCCAATCAACCTAACCCGCACATCTTTAGACTGTGGGAGGAAACCGGAGCACCCGGAGGAAACCCACGCAGGCACGGGGACCACGTGCAACCTCCGCACGGACAGTGACCCGAGGACGGAATCGAACCCGGGTCCCTGGCGCTGTGAGGCAGCAGTGCTAACCCACTGTGCCACCATCAGTGGATGGTCACTCTGCTCAGTCGATTCACCTCCTTAGCCTCGCTGTCCAGTCAATGGACTGGCATGGACAGGATGGGCCGAATGGCCTCCTTCTGTGCTGTCACGTTGCTATGGTGCGTCAGGGGAGGCGAAAGCTGGTCTGGTCTGCAATGCAGCACGCAGCCGAATAGCTACTATCTTGGGTCACGCACAGTCCGGTGTCAGCCATGGGCTTTGATGGAACAGTATCCCAGGAATGAGTCAGCGTCCACGGCAAATCGGAGGGAGGGAGGGAGGAATTTGAGGTAAACTATTCTTTCATCCACCCCACAAAGGGTTTTAAGTAAAAGGTCTTTGGATGCAGGCTGCTCCAATCCCCACTGGGCAAAAAGGCAGCTGAGGGAGAGGCTCACAAAGCAGATTTTAACCAGGTTATTTGAATCTCTTCAAACGTTTAAAAAGCTGCCGCCTCGAGCAATAAGAAAGGATAATTTACTCCTTCGCTTGTAGCTTGCTGGAAGCCCCGCTAATTAAGATGTCAGGATATCATGATCGAATGTCGCGGTACACGGCTGTTACAGACGAAGGTCAGTCTCTGGGGAGCCGGTTCCAAGCCCCGGTTCCCCTCCCAGCCAGAGAGTCACCTGACCGAGAGTCCTGCCATGAGCAGACGAGCAGGAGGTCGTCACATTTTCAAGAATGGCGGTCGTGACCCAGCCTGGGCTGAGGCTACAGGAGCAGGCAAGGCCAGAGGAAGGTACGAGGCTCGGTTGAGGACTCTGGGTCTGTACTCGTTGGAGTTTGGAAGGATGAGGGGGAATCTTATTGAAACTTACAGGATACTGCGAGGCCTGGATAGAGTGGACGTGGAGAGGATGTTTCCACTCGTAGGAAAAACTAGAACCAGAGGGCACAACCTCAGGCTAAAGGGACGATCCTTTAAAACAGAGATGAGGAGGAATTTCTTCAGCCAGAGAGTGGTGAATCTGTGGAACTCTTTGACGCAGAAGGCTGTGGAGGCCAGGTCATTGAGTGTCTTTAAGACAGAGATGGATAGGTTCTTGATTAATGAGGGGATCAGGGGTTATGGGGAAAAGGCAGGAGAATGGGGATGAGAAAAATATCAGCCATGATTGAATGGCAGGGCAGACTCGATGGGCCGAGTGGCCTAATTCTGCTCCTATGTCTTATGGTCCCATTCGGGCAGGGTTGGGACACCTACAATCTACTCCTGCGTTGTGGCAACGGATTCCTTACCTTCAGAAAAGGACAAAGTCCCCTCTACCTTCTCGAGAAACAGAATATTCCGGGGGTGGGATTATTGCTGATCCTAAGATGCTCTGGGATGGCCTCTTGTCTGAAGGAATTTAGGAACAAGGAGGCCCCTTCTGTCTGCTTGCCACTCCATAAGATCATGGCTGATCCGGGTCATGGCCTCAGCTCCACATTCCCGACCCCCACCCCTCCCCACAATAACCTTTTTTAAGTTTATTTATTAGTGTCACAAGTAGGCTGACATTAACACTGCAATGAAGTTACTGTGACAATCCCTTCGTCGCCACACTCCGGCGCCTGTTCGGGTACACTGAGGGAGAATTTAGCAAGGCCAATGCGCCCTAACCAGCACGTCTTTCAGACTGTGGGAGGAAAGTTTGGTAGGAATAACAGCAAAATATACTATTATTCAAATGGTAAAAAATTGCAGCATGCTGCTGTGCAGAGGGACCTGGGTGTCCTTGTGCAGGAATCTCAAGGAGTTGGTTTGCAGGTGCAGCAGGTAATTAAGAAGGCAAATGGAATTTTGTCCTTCATTGCGAGAGGGATGGTGTTTAAAAATAGTGAGGTTATGTTGCAGCTGTATAAGGTGCTGGTGAGGCCACACCTGCAGTACTGTGTACAGTTTTGGTCTCCTTACTTGAGAAAGGATATACTGGCACTGGAGAGGGTGCAGAGGAGATTCACTAGGTTGATTCCAGAGTTGGGAGGGTTGGCTTATGAGGAGAGACTGAGGAGACTGGGGCTATACTCATTGGAATTCAGAAGAATGAGGGGAGATCTTATAGAAACATATAAGATTATGAAGGGAATAGATAAGATAGAAGCAGGGAAGTGGTTTCCACTGGCGGGTGAAACTAGAGCTAGGGGGCATGGTCTCAAAATAAGGGGAAGCAGATTTAGGACTGAGTTGAGGAGGAACTTCTTCACACAAAGGGTTGTGAATCTGTGGAATTCCCTGCCCAGTGAAGCAGTTGAGGCTACCTCATTGAATGTTTTTAAGGCAAAGATAGATAGATTTTTGAACAGTAAAGGAATTAAGGGTTATGGTGAGCGGGTGGGTAAGTGGAGCTGAGTCCACGAAAAGATCAGCCATGATCTTATTGAATGGCGGAGCAGGCTCGAGGGGCTAGATGGCCTACTCCTGTTCCTAGTTCTTATGTTCTTATGTTATGTTCTTATGAAACCGGAGCACCCGGAGGAAACCCACCCAGACCCAGAACGTGCAGACTCCGCACAGACAGTGACCCAAGCCGGGATTTGAACCCTGGTCTCTGGTGCTGTGAGGCAGCAGTGCTAACCACTGTGCCACCATGTCGCCCCTCGATTCCCCTCCCCCAATAACCTCTGACGACCCCCACCACCACCCTCCCCAATCACCTTTGACTCCCTTGTTAGTCGAATATCTGTCGACCTCCGACTTAGCAATATTCGATGGCCAACCACTCCTTGGGGAAGAGAGCTCCATTCTGCTTTCTCCTCACCTCCATCTTAAATGTGAGACTTATTTTTAAACCGTGTCCCCTGAGGCCTAGTCTCTCTCATACGGTGAAATATCCTTTCAGCATCCACCCTTCCAGACTCCTTTCAGATTCTCATCTTTCAACATGGCTGCCCCCTCATTCTCATCTCCAATGAATACAGACCCAACCTCTTGAACCGTTGAGAGAGTAAGTGCTGAGGGAGTGCCGCACTGTCAGAGGGTCAGTACTGAGGGAGTGCCGCACTGTCAGAGGGTCAGTACTGAGGGAGTGCCGCACTGTCAGAGGGTCAGTGCTGAGGGAGTGCCGCACTATCAGAGGGTCAGTACTGGGGGAGTGCCGCACTGTCAGAGGGTCAGTGCTGAGGGAGTGCCGCACTGTCAGAAGGTCAGTGCTGAGGGAGTGCCGCACTGTCAGCAGGTCAGTGATGAGGGAGTGCCGCACTGTCAGAGTTGCTGGTTTCTGTGCCTCTGTACTTGAGAACTTAAAATAAATAGCATTTGTGGGATCAATTCAAAACATCCTGGGAATTATTGACAGAGCAACCTTACAGCTGTCGTAAGTAAAAGATTTGATCTTTCAGGAAAGGGATTGTGGAAATATACAGTAAATGGTAGAACCGTTAAGAGTATTGATGGGCAGTGGAATCTGGGTGTACAGGTACACAGGTCACTGAAAGTGGCAATGCAGGTGGAGAAGGTAGTCAAGAAGGCATACGGCATGCTTGCCTTCATCGGCCGGGGCATTGAGTTTAAAAATTGGCAAGTCATGTTGCAGCTTTATAGAACCTTAGTTAGGCCGCACTTGGAATATAGTGTTCAATTCTGGTCGCCGCACTACCAGAAGGATGTGGAGGCTTTGGCGAGGGTACAGAAAAGATTTACCAGGATGTTGCCTGGTATGGAGGGCATTAGCTATGAGGAGAGGTTGGAGAAACTTGGTTTGTTCTCACTGGAACGACGGAGGTTGAAGGGCGACCTGATAGAAGTCTACAAGATTATGAGGGGCATGGACAGAGTGGATAGTCAGAAGCTGAGCACTTGATGGAAGAGTCAATTACTAGGGGGACATAGGTTTAAGGTGCGAGGGGCAAGGTTTAAAGGAGATGTACGAGGCAAGTATTTTACACAGAGGGTGGTGGGTGCCTGGAACTCGCTGCTAGGGGAGGTCGTGGAAGCGGATACGATAGTGACTTTTAAGGGGTGTCTGGACAAATACATGAATAGGATGGGAATAGAGGGATATGGTCCCCGGAAGGGTAGGGGCTTTTAGTTCAGTCAGACAGCATGGTCGGTGCAGGCTTGGAGGGCCGAAGGGCCTGTTCCTGTGCTGTAATTTTCTTTGTGATCTGTGATTTCTGCAATAGCTCTGTTCAGAATGCATATTTCCGCTCCAGCGAATAGTTTGGGCATTTTTTTAAAAACAGGCAACAACAAGAGTCCTTGCTTTGTGACAATGCAGCAAGTTCAGAGTTCGAAGGTCACGGGAAAATAAGGAGACCACCGTACCAGACATCGGAGTGCGTGGTGAAGACGCCATCCTTCAGCGATTCTGGAGACATCCAGCGCACGGGGAGCAGCCCCTTCCCTCCTTTCCGGTAATAATCCGTCTCGTAGATGTCCCGCGTCATCCCAAAATCTGCAGGAGGAGGGCAGACATTTTGTTAACGGGGTCACGCCTTTCTCACTGGAACAAACTGAGCCCGGAAGAGTGTACGTTTTGAGAAGTTTAATTCTTTCGGATAACGAACGGAAGCTCAAGGAAATATCAGCTGGTGATCCCCGCAGTTCGAAATAAACAAGCTCTCAAGCTGCTGGATCTGAATGGCTCAGTGTCACATAGAATTCCGACTGTGCAGGAGGCCATTCGGCCTGCCGAGTCTGCACCGATTCTCAGACACAGTATTTTAACCCAGGCCCCCTCTCCCACCCTATCCCCGTAACCCCACACATTTCCCATGGCTAATCCATCTAATTTACACATCTTTGGACACTAAGGGGCAATTTAGCACGGCTAATCCACCCAACCCACACATCTTTGGACTGTGGGAGGAAACCGGAGCACCCGGAGGAAACCCACGCAGACACTGGGAGAACGTGCAAACGCCACGCAGTCACCCAAGGCCGGAATTGATCCCGGGTCCCTTGCGCTGTGAGGCAGCAGTGCTAACCACTGTGCCACCCTTGTCGAGCACTCAGATCCTGCGTTGATCAGCTGGTGGGGGTATTCGCAGACAACTTCAACCTCTCTTTAAACCAATCTGAGGTCCCTATCTGCTTTAAGAAGATGACCATCATCCCAGTTCCTAAGAAAACCCAAGCAGCGTGCCTTAATGACTAGCGGCCAGTGGCTCTGACATCCATCATTATCTTTGAAAGGTTAGTCATGGCACGAATCAATTCCAGCCTCCCGGACTACCTGGATCCACTACAGTTTGCCTACCGCCGCAACAGGTCCACAGCCGACGCCATTTCCCTGGCCCTGCACTCAACCCTGGAACACCTAGATAACAAGGACACCCATGTCAGACTCCTATTTATTGACTACAACTCAGCCTTCAACACTATTATGCCCAATAGGTTTATTTGGTAGCACGAGCTTTCGGAGAGGTGCTCCTTCATCAGGTGAGTCACTCACCTGACGAAGGAGCGGCGCTCCGAAAGCTCGTGCTACCAAATAAAGCTGTTGGACTTTAACCTGGTGTTGAGAGACTACTTGCTGTGGCCACCCCAGTCCAACGCCGGCATCTCCACATCATGGCTATAATGTGGTGAGCAGAACTGCACACAGTACTCCAGCTGCGACCTCACCAAAGTTCCGTACAACTCCATCATGACCCCTCTGCTATTCGGGAAAACCTACCTCCGATTTTTACAGTGTAGTCCTCTGCCACCATACAGTTGCGAGCTGCCAAATCCCGGTGTACAAATTTATTTGCGTTGAGGTAAGACATGCCATCTGCGATCTCGCCTGCCATCTGTGTCATCTTCTTCAGCGTGGGTGGTCCCTGGCCTGGGTTGTTCTGTTGGGAGATCCACAACGTACAACATGAAGCAGCCAGTAACTTGCAGGGTTAAATCTATCCTTCTATTAAAAGGCAAATTACTGCGGAAGCTGGAATCTGAAACCAACCCAAGCCTTACCCAACCTCTCTTCATAACTTAAATGTTCCATCCCAGGCAGCATCCTGGTGAATCTCCTCTGCACCCCCAGAGGGGTAGAGCATCTGCTCCACCCCACCTCGGCCCTCTTCATTTTCATTCTATTTAATTTTTTACTGTTCTCCACCTTTTATTTCTTTAAGGTCTTTCTTCATTTCTCTTCTCCCCGCCCCCCCACATTTTCCCACCACTTCATTCCCCCTTCCCTTACCTTTTCTCCACCCCCGCTTCCCCTTTTCTACATTCTACCTCTGTCCCATTCCCCCCCGCCTCCCCCAACATCTTCATCTGTCACAGCTTCCAGCTTCTCTGCCGTTTGGCCATTCACACTCTTTATTCTCTCTATGGGCTGCCATTAGCAGCCTTTCCCCTGGTTTCTGTGGCTATGACTCATCTTTCATTCCCTCCCCCTGCAGTATAAACATCTCCCACTTTCTCTGCCTTTTAGCTTTAACAAAGGGTCACCTGGACTCGAAACATCAGCTCTTTTCTCTCCTTCCAGATGCTGCCAGACCTGCTGAGATTTTCCAGCATTTTCCCTCTTGCTATCCTTCTACTAAATCCAGAGTCAACCATCCCCGATCCCTGTGCATCTGGCTAGACCGGACTCTTCCCCCAACCAGATTTGCTGAATCACAAAGTTTGTTCCGATGAATCCTTGGTTTTTTTCCCTCCCGACCGCCACTGGTCAAGGTCAGCTCGGCAGAGTCGACGTACGGCTGCCACCCTCAGCAGCACGCTCGCTCGCTCGAGGGCGAGCAGACAACCAAACCAATCAGGAGGAGACCGTCTTGTCTCAGATCAGTCATCATCTCATTGAATAGCAGAGCAGAAGCGAAGGGCCGAATGGCCTAATTCTGCTCCTCATGCCCAATGGTTCCCCGAGTCTGCTCCGCCATTCAATGAGACCACGACTGATCGGAATGTGGACTCAACCCCCGCTCCGCCGATTAACGGGATTGAGGTACAAAGTAGACGGCACAGAGTAAAAGCTCCCTCCACACCCGCCCAACATGCTTCAGCCCCGTCCTCCAGAGAGGATGGAAATTTCCAGAAACCAGCTTGCCATCGCTCGCAGCTCCAATCAAATCTCAGCTTCCCGACGCGTTGGAAAACGGGATTCCAACGAGGAGGTTGGGAATCGAGGCAGAACCTGGCGTTTGAGTCAATTATGCCAACCTGCAGGGCAACTAAGAACACTTCTGTACCTCAGCGGGCGAGGGCAGTGACTGAGAGGGGAATGTGCGTGGGTGCGACCCCCAAACCCGGGCACCCTCCCTCCCTCCCAAGACATAGACACACCCCGCCCCCCCACCCCCCCCCCCCCCCCCGCCCCACCCTCCCCAGACATAGACACACACTCATCCCACCCCACTCACCGCCCCCAGACTCAGGCACACAAAACCCCCACAGACCCGGCTACCTCCTCCCCTCACCCTTTGCCAGACATGGACACACACCCCTCCCTCCCCAGACATGGACGCACCCCCCACCACACAGACACAACCCCCCCCTCCCCCCCAAGACATGGACGCACACCCACCCTACTTCCCCCCCCCCTGGGCACACACCCACCAACAGACACACACCGGGTCAGAAGACAGGAAGCTCCCTATGCAGAATTGCGGAACCAATTTCACCACACGGACGGCAGCACCGCAGGAAGGTGCCCCCCTCCCCTCCCGCCAACCACCTTCCGGGGGCAACAAGGGATGGGCAACAAATGCTGGCTTTGGCAGCAAGGCCCGCATCACAAAAAAAAACATTAAACAAGAGATATCTGACAGAGGAACAAACATTTCACCAAAGAAAATCAACGACATTAAATCTGGATTTGTTTCAGTGGTGACTTCTTGAATCAGATTCAAGCTCTCGGCTTCCAGACGCGATGCCGATCTTCACATTCACAAACGTTCTGACGTTTCGGGACAATTCTGCTTTTAACCCCCCCCCCAGTAAAGCAACCGAGGAACGCTCTCCCCACGAACTCCCGAGCAATCAGCCACGGTGCTGGAAACAGCACTCACCTCCGCGTCTGGCCGCAGCGACCTCAGGTAGCTCTTCAAGTCCCCCCGAGTCATCAGTTCCATGATGACCAAGGTCGGCTGCCCTTGGGATACCACACCGAGCAGACGTACCTACAGTGCCGAGAGAACCAGCCAACAATCAATAAACTGTGCAGCACCTTCCAGCTGTGTTTAACTGGCACACATCTGAATCATCTTCATATTCTGGAGGGTCTGAAAATAGATAAATCCCCTGGTCCGGATGGGATTTATCCAAGGATTCTCTGGGAGGCAAGAGAAGTGATTGCAGAGCCTCTGGCTCTGATCTTCAGGTCGTCGTTGGCCTCTGGTATAGTACCAGAAGATTGGAGGTTAGCGAATGTTGTCCCATTGTTTAAGAAGGGGAACAGAGACTTCCCCGGGAATTATAGACCGGTGAGTCTCACTTCTGTTGTCGGCAAGATGTTGGAAAAAATTATAAGGGATAGGATTTATAGTTATTTGGAGAGTAATGAATTGATAGGTGATAGTCAGCATGGTTTTGTGGCAGGTAGGTCGTGCCTTACTAACCTTATTGAGTTTTTTGAGAAAGTGACCAAGGAGGTGGATGGGGGCAAGGCAGTGGACGTGGTATATATGGATTTTAGTAAGGCGTTTGATAAGGTTCACCATGGTAGGCTTCTGCAGAAAATGCAGATGTATGGGATTGGGGGTGATCTAGGAAATTGGATCAGGAATTGGCTAGCGGATAGGAAACAGAGGGTGGTGGTTGATAGTAAATATTCATCATGGAGTGCGGTTACAAGTGGTGTACCTCAGGGATCTGTTTTGGGGCCACTGCTGTTTGTAATATTTATTAATGATCTGGATGAGGGTATAGTTGGGTGGATTAGCAAATTTGCTGATGACACCAAAGTCGGTGGTGTGGTAGACAGTGAGGAAGGGTGTCGTAGTTTGCAGGAAGACTTAGACAGGTTGCAAAGTTGGGCCGAGAGGTGGCGGATGGAGTTTAATGCGGAGAAGTGTGAGGTAATTCACTTTGGTAGGAATAACAGATGTGTTGAGTATAGGGCTAACGGGAGGACTTTGAATAGTGTGGAGGAGCAGAGGGATCTAGGTGTATGTGTGCATAGATCCCTGAAAGTTGGGAATCAAGTAGATAAGGTTGTTAAGAAGGCATATGGTGTCTTGGCGTTTATTGGTAGGGGGATTGAATTTAGGAGTCGTAGCGTTATGTTGCAACTGTACACAACTCTGGTGCGGCCGCACTTGGAGTACTGTGTGCAGTTCTGGTCCCCACATTACAGGAAGGATGTGGAGGCTTTGGAGAGGGTGCAGAGGAGGTTTACCAGGATGTTGCCTGGTATGGAGGGGAGATCCTATGAGGAGAGGCTGAGGGATTTGGGATTGTTTTCGCTGGAAAGGCGGCGGCTAAGAGGGGATCTTATTGAAACATATAAGATGATTAGAGGTTTAGATAGGGTGGATAGTGATAGCCTTTTTCCTCTGATGGAGAAATCCAGCACGAGGGGGCATGGCTTTAAATTGAGGGGGGGTAGTTATAGAACCGATGTCAGGGGTAGGTTCTTTACCCAGAGGGTGGTGAGGGATTGGAATGCCCTGCCAGCATCAGTAGTAAATGCGCCTAGTTTGGGGGCGTTTAAGAGATCCGTAGATAGGTTCATGGACGAAAAGAAATTGGTTTAGGTTGGAGGGTCACAGTTTTTTTTTTTTTTTAACTGGTCGTTGCAACATCGTGGGCCGAAGGGCCTGTTCTGCGCTGTAATGTTCTATGTTCTATGTTCATTACTATTTTTCTTATTATGCCTCATCACATCTCCACACATCTCCTATACAGCAAGTTATTTCAGGGTCTTTTGGGACCAGAGTGTTTTACTCTGTGGAAGGGATTGGACCGACGCAAGTTGTTAAACAACTGGGCGGAGAGATGGCAGATGGAGTTTAATCTGGACAAAGGTAATGCATTTTGGAAGGTCTAATACAGATGGGAGATATACAGTAAATGGCAGAACCCATTTTGAGTATTGATAGGCAGAGGGATCTGGGTGTACAGGTACACAGGTCACTGAAAGTGGCAACGCAGGTGGAGAAGGTGGCATACGGCTTGCCTTCATCGGCCGGGGCATTGAGCTTAAAAATTGGCAAGTCGTGTTGCAGCTTTATAGAACCTTAGTTGGGCCCGCACTTGGAATATAGTGTTCAATTCTGGTCGCCACACTACCAGAAGGATGTGGAGGCTTTGGAGAGGGTACAGAAAAGGTTTACCAGGATGTTGCCTGGTGTGGAGGGCATTAGCTATGAGGAGAGGTTGGAGAAACTTGGTTTGTTCTCACTGGAACGACGGAGGTTGAGGGGCGACCTGATAGAAGTCTACAAGATTATGAGGGGCATGGACAGAGTGGACAGTCAGAAGCTTTTTCCCCAGGGTGGAAGAGTCAATTACTAGGGGGCATAGCTTTAAGGTGCGTGGGGTAAGGTTTAAAGGAGATGTACGAAGCAAGTTTTCTTACACAGAGGGTGGTGGGTGCCTGGAACTCACTGCCGGGGAAGGGAGTGGAAGCGGATGCGGTAGTGACCTTTAAGGGGCGTCTTGACAAGTACATGAATAGGATGGGAATAGAAGGAGGGGGACCCCGGAAGGGTAGGGGGTTTTGGTTCAGTCGGGCAGCATGGTCGGTGCAGGCTTGGAGGGCTGAAGGGCCTGTTCCTGTGCTGTAATTTTCTTTGTTCTTTGTACTCTACAGGTTCGAAGAAATAGGAGTACACGTAGGCCATTCGGCCCCTCGAGTATACTCTGCCAGCCAATCATGGTCGATCTGACAGTGGCCTTAACTCCACTTTCTTGCCCGTCCCTCGTAACCCTTGACTCACTTGCCAGTCAACAATCTGTCCAAATCAACCTTGTGTTGAACACCTGTATGATTTGCTGCATTTATGCAAAAGACTTCATTTCCAGATTTTGCTGCCTACGCGATTACATTGAAACGCTAAGCTTAAAAAATTAACTCTCAGCCTGCACTTGACCACGTTTTAAAACTCAGCTGGGTTCGCTGGAAAATTGGCTGCATTTTTTTTGAAAGTACAATTGCAAGCAAAAACAGGCCTTTATATATAAGCCAAACAAAGCTTCTCAAACAACATCTGTGAGACCGAGAGATAAGGATGGATATATTGTGGAACTGTGCATTTAGCTGGCAGTCTGTTTTCAAGAGCTATTCAGGCTGTTTGGAGCTTGGATCAAAAAGTTAAAGTTTATTTATTAGTCACAAGTAACGCTTACACTGCAATGAAGTTACTGTGAAAATCCCCTAGTTGCCACACTCCGGTGCCTGTTTGGGTACACTGAGGGAGAATTTAGCATGGCTAATGCACCTAACCAGCATGTCTTTCGGACTGTGGGAGGAAACCGGAGCACCCGGAAGAAACCCACACAGACACGGGGAAGAATGTGCAAACTCCACACAGTGACCCAAGCCAGGAATTGAACCCGGGTCCCTGGCACTGTGAGGCAGCAGTGCTGATCACTGTGCCGTCCATAGTACAGAACTGGGAGGAAAAGCCAGTCTCTTTCTCGCTCCAGTTTTCCACTTTGTAATGATTTAATTTTAAGTTCTATTTGACAAAAAAAATTCATCATATTAGTGCCATCTTCATCTATTCAGAGGAATGACTAGACCCAACACTTGAATACATGACCCACGATCAATGATCCAGCCTCCACTACTCCCTGGAAACCTACAGTAGAAATTTCTCTTCATCTCCATCTTTAATGAGACCCCCCTCATTCTGAAACCGTCTCGCCTCACTTTAGATCCCCCCACAAGGGGTTACCATCCCCTCATCACCCACTCTGTCAAGCCCCCTGAGAATCTTACATTTCAGTGTTATACAGATCAAAATCCTTTCTCCTGAGGTAATCCGAGCTTGAAGTTCTCTGCCTCCAAAGTTAATTACCTAGAATCCAGCAGGGGTTTTTAAAAATTAATTCATGGGCGTCGCTGGCTGGGCCAGCATTTATTGCCCATCCCTAGTTGCCCTTGGAGGGCAGTTGAGAGTCAACCACATTGCTGTGGCTCTGGAGTCACATGTAGGCCAGACCGGGTAAGGACGGCAGATTTTCTTCCCTAAAGGGACATTAGTGACCCAGATGGGTTTTTCCGACAATGGTTTCATGGTCATCAGTAGATTCTTAATTCCAGATTTTTAAAAATTGAATTCAAATTCCACCATCTGCCGTGGCGGGATTCGAACCCGGGTCCCCAGAACATGAGCTGAGTTTCTGGATTAATAGTCTAGCGATAATACCACTGGGCCACCGCCTCCTCAAAGTGCTACACTAGCTCCCCGGGAATCAGAATCTCCCGCGTTACACGTACCACGTGATGGCAGTTGAACTCCTTCATCACCGATGCCTCGTTGAGGAATTCTATGCGCTCACGCATCGTGGCCGACTCGTTGACGGTCTTGATGGCCACTCTGGTCTCCGGATCTCCCTTCACCACACCCTTGGCCACCCCCTCGTACACCATCCCAAAGGAGCCCTGGCCCAACTCCCGGCTCATGGTGATCTTCTCGCGTGGGACCTCCCACTCATCCGGGACGTACACTGGAACGAATAACACCGCAATGAAAACGAGGATAGGACAAAGCTCCGGGTGGTGGAGGGGAGGGGGGGCAATGGGAATTGGGATAAACAACATAATCTTAGCGCTAATTAATCTTAGAGTCTTATAATGCAGAGAGGGACCTCTTTGTCCACTGCGACCATGCCAAATATATATATATAAGAGTGATCCATTTAATCCACAACCCCGCTTTCTGCTCATTGCTCTGCACACTTTTAAAGTTAAAGTTTATTTATTAATGACACAAGTAGGCTTACATTAACACTGCAATGAAGTTACTGTGAAGATCCCCAAGTCGCTACACTCCAGCGCCTGTTCAGGTACACTGAGGGAGAATTTAGCATGGCCGATGCACCCTAACCAGCACGTCTTTCGCACTGTGGGAGGAAACTGGAAGAAACCCACGCAGACACGGGGAGGACGCGCAGACTCCGCACAGACAGTGACCCAAGCCGGGAATCGAACCTGGGTCGCTGGCGCTGTGAGGCAGCAGCGCTAACCACTAATTCCCTTCTGGAAGTTACTTCCCAATCTGTTTCCTTCACCATTCCAGGAAAGGCCTTCTGGATGACCGGAATTTGGCGTGTGATAAATAAATTCCCACCTACTCTGGTTCATGTGCCAACATCTTTAATCTCTGGTCACTAACCCTCCTGCCTGTGGAAACCAGGTTACTCGATCCACACACCTCAACTTTAAATATCAACATGAAGGTTTTCTCTGACATTAACCTTCTCTGCTCAAAAGGAGAGACATTGGCGACTTTCGCTTGACTTTTCCATCAGGTTTCTAAAGGCCACTCTTATCCTTTCTAAACCGCATTTCAAATCTAGATCAGGGTTTGGGGGACCAGAGGACATCAACGCACACTGCCTCATGTGAGGCAGCATTAACTCAAGTGTTTAATAGGGTTATCATGGAACCCCTACAGTACAGAAGAGGCCATTTGGCCCATCAAGTTTACACTGACTCTCTGACAGAGCATCTTATCCAGATCTTCTCCCCCGCCCTATCCCCATAACCCCACACATTTCCCATGGTTAATCCCCCATAACCTACACATCTCTGGATACTAAAGGGGCAATTTAGCACGGCCAATCCACCTAACCTGCACATCTTTGGGCTGTGGGAGGAAACCGGAGCACCCGGAGGAAACCCACGCAGACACGGGGGAGAACCTGGGTCCCTGGTGCTGTGAGGCAGCAGTGCTAACCACCATGCACTATGTACTCTATGAACAGTATGCTTTGTCTGTATAGCGCGCAGGAAACAATACTTTTCACTGTATACCAATACGTGTGACAATAATAAATCAAATCAATTTAATGTGCTACCATGCTGCCTATCGGGTCACAGGATAGAGGGGACGCGAGATCAAAACGCAGGGGCAGGCTCGGTAGGTGAAATACGGAAGCAATACGTGCAGATGCTGGAAATCTGAAGTAAAAATTGGACAACGCTCAGACAGATCTGTGCAGAGAGGAACATTGTTGGTTCAGGTTAATGACCTTCCATCAGGTGTCCCCCTTGTCGCACTGTGTCCCCCTCCCCTCGCCCACCCCCCGGGATATGGCGGGCAGTGAGAGTCTGGATCGATACTTACTGTCAGCAGCGCTGAAGTACTCGGGATTCACAGACGCATACAGCACTCCGTTTGGAAGTCTGTCACTGTTTCTGTACAAGAGAGAGAGACATTAGTAACAATAAAACCTCAGCCAAGAGCACAATCTCACAAAGTTCCAGCCTGAAAGATTAGTCATAGAGGTTTACAGCATGGAAACAGGCCCTTCAGCCCAACTTGTCCATGCCGCCCTTTTTTTAAACCACCAAGCTAGTCCCAATTGCCCGCATTTGGCCCATATCCGTCTATACCCATCTTACCCATGTAACTGTCTAAATGCTTCTTAAAATTGTACCTGCCTCTACTACTGCCTCTGGCAGCTTGTTCCAGACACTCACCACCCTGTGTGTGAAAAAATTGCCCCTCTGGACACTTTTGTATCTCTCCCCTCTCACCTTAAACCTATGCCCTCTAGTTTTAGACTCCCCGACCTTTGGGAAAAGATATTGACCATCTGGCTGATCTATGCCCCTCATTATTTTACAGACCTCTATAAGGTCACCCCTCAGCCTCCTACGCTCCAGAGAAAAAAGTCCCAGTCTATCCAGCCTTGTTCTTGAGTTTATTGTCTGAGTTTTCCCACTACAGGCCCTGTCCCTGTCACCCCACATATTTACCCTGACGCTCAGGGACAATTTAGCATGGCCAATCAACCTAACCCGCACATCTTTGGACTGTGGGAGGAAACCGGAGCACCCAGAGGAAACCCACGCAGACACGGGGACAAGTTCAACACTGAACACACTACCTTCAACACACTACCTTTTCCCAAAGGTAGGGGAGTCTAAAACTAGAGGGCATAGGTTTAAGGTGAGAGGGGAGAGATACAAAAGTGTCCAGAGGGGCAATTTTTTCACACAGAGGGTGGTGAGTGTCTGGAACAAGCTGCCAGATGTAGTAGTAGAGGTGGGTACAATTTTGTCTTTTAAAAAGCAGTTAGACAGTTACATGGGTACGGTGGATATGGAGGGATATGGGCCAAATGTGGGCAATTGGGATTAGCGTAGGGGTTTAAAAAAAAAAAAGGGCGGCATGGATATGTTGGACCGAAGGGCCTGTTAACATGCTGTAAACCTCTGACTCAGACAGTGACCCAAGCCGGGTATCGAACCCGGGTCCCTAGCGCTGTGAGGCAGCAGAGCTAACCACTGTGCCATCGTGCAGGGCAGCGGGGAGTGGTGGCGGAGAGGCAAGGGAGGGTAGTGGTAGCGAGACAGAGAGATAGCAGAGAAGCGGAGGTGGCGAGGGAGAGACGATGGGGAGGCGGGAGAGTGGCAATGGGGAGGGATGAAGCAGCAGCAGACACACGGTGCGACTGCAACACTGGTAGACTTAGACCAGAGTCAAATAACAATTAACCGTCTGAGGTAACTTGGTAAGAAGCCTCACAGCACCAGGGTTAAAGTCCAACAGGTTTATTTGGAATCACGAGCTTTCGGAGCGCCGCTCCTTCCTCAGGTGAGTGCAGCAGCGCCCCGAAAGCTCACGATTCCAAATAAACCTGTTGGACTTTAACCTGGTGTTGTGAGACCTCTTACTGTGCCCACCCCAGTCCAACGCCGGCAACTCCATATCATGAGGTAAGTTAATAAGATGAGACTTACCTCTTCTTGTTGAAGAAGTATAGTGTCAACACCAGACTAACCAACACCAACATCACTGCGATGGGCAACGCAATGACCAGCTGCATGAGATTATCAGGTCCAGGGGCTGTGGAGACAAATTCAAGACAAAATATCAAGGTTTGTGTGCTTACTTCATTATTCTTTTCTTCTCTCAACAACAGATGGTCTTCGATAGTCAGCTATGGCCCGGCCGTGTTTCAAGCTTCAATGCACAGATCCTGCTCCCGCGACTGAATTCCAGGCCTCATCCCGACACCTTCTGCTCCAGCTCACTCATCCCCGGGATCTGGAACCCGTGGAATCTCCTCCCCTATCCTCGACATTCCCAACCTCCCACGATCAAAGGGCTTCCATCACCCTCGATTTCAACTTCGGCCATTTACCTCAGCTCGCCTCACTCGCCCCAATCGCGGGGGGGCTTTCCGCCTTCCACCAGATCTCCTAGAATGTTCTAGAAACATCACCTGCCCCACAAAGTGGCACCCAAAGGTGTTCATCAATGGATTGGCCCAGCTGAGAGACGATGGCATTACATAACCAAAACCTGGGCCGAGAGATCATTTCACCGCAGGAATTAAACGGAGGGTTCCAGAACGGGGCCCGAGACGATAGATGTGTTGATGCAAAATGTTCAAGTCCCTCAGATCACTCACTGCCCACTTTTAATTTCCACTTCCTGTGACCACAGTGCATAACCGAGAGGGGCAAGCCTCTTAATGGTTTCTTGTACATTTGTCATATAATCGCAGCTTAACATTCCTGGAGACAGGATTAGTGTCATGTTCCCATTGAACGACCAAGGGCTAATGGCTCTGCTTTGGCACGGCGGCACAGTGGTCAGCACTGCTGTCTCTCAGTGCCAGGGAGCCCGGTTCAATTCCCGGCTTGGGTCACTGTCTGTGCGGAATCTGCGCGTTCTCCCCGTGTCTGTGTGGGTTTCCTCCGGGTGCTCCCGTTTCCTCCCACACTCCAAAGATGTGCGGGTTGGGTGGATTGGACATGCTAAATTGTCCCTCAAGTGTCAGGGGGATGAGCGGGGTAAATGTGTGGGGTTGTGGGGATAGGGCCTGGGTGGGATTGTGGTTGGTACATACTCGATGGGTCGAATGGCCTCCTTCTGTACTGTAGGGATTCTATGTCTATTGGATGTCACTTTCCAGCCCCCTCACCCCAAATGTACAACACACTCAAGTACCAATGCATTGTACTGTTAAATTTCACTCCTCCCATCCCCCCTCCCCCCTGCAGTTACTAGTTTAAAGTTTATTTATTAGTGTCACAAGTAGGCTTACGTTAACACTACAATGAAGTTACTGTGAAAATCCCCTAGTCGCCACACTCCTGTTCGGGTACACTGAGGGAGAATTTAGCACGGCCGATGCACCCTAACCAGCACGTCTTTCGGACTGTGGGAGGAAACCGGAGCACCCGGAGGAAACCCACGCAGACACGGGGAGAACGTGCAGACTCCGCACAGACAGTGACCCGAGCCGGGAATCGAACCCGGGTCCCTGGAGCTGTGAGGCAAATTAAAGAGGCAAAACAAACTACATTCCGGTGGAGAGTTTCTAATAATGGCGGGCAACTGGTGACCATCATCCAAGGAAGTGGGTGTGGGTAGCGATCAGGGTGGGGGGTGCCTAGTTGACTCTTCTCCCCCACCGCCCCCCATGCTAGGAGGTTAAATGTAGCATCAACCGCAGCCCTGTGTGGGCCCATCCATTTTGCACAGCCTGGGTTTCAGAACTCTGGCCCTCCAGACCGTGTTTAATCCACAGCACCTTTACAAAGCGGCTAAACAACAACAAAACAACCCTGGGAGTCGAGAGAGGAATTGCTGCAATTGCCAGAGTGATTATTAAACACGCAGCACGCTACGATCCAGAACATCAGCGGGGAAACCGCAGCGCCCTGGCTTCACACACACTACCTACAGAAAGCTCCACATCCACCTCCTATCAGGAGAAGGCCACTCTGCCCATTGAACTCATTCTGTCGCTCCCTTTGATCTTGGGCTGAGCTGCCTTTAACTCTGTGTTTACCCACCCAGCTTGTATCAGCTTTAATACCCGTGCCTGGAAAACTATCAAAGTCTGGACCACCACAAACCCCCCTTCCCCCCTCGCTGCCCCCCCTTCCTCACACCCCCCCCTTCCCAACCCTTTCTGCCCTTCCAGCATGCCCCTCAACCCCCCTCCCCACCCCTCTTCCTAACCCTTTCCCCCCCATCCCGCATGCCACTCACCCCCCCTTCCTTAACCCCCCCCCACCCCTCTTCCTAACCCTTTCCCCCCCATCCCGCATGCCACTCACCCCCCTTCCTTAACCCCCCATCCCCACCCCGCTTCCTGACCCTTTCCCCCACCCCCTTCCCCAGCCCCTCTTCCTGCATGCCCCTCACCCCCACTCTTTCCCTCAACCCTTTCCCTACTCCCTCTTCTCACATGCCCCCTCACCCCCCCCCCTCCCTTCCCCCACCTTCTTCCCGCATGCCCTTCACCCACTTCCTCACCCTTTCCTCCACCCCCTTCCCCACCCCCTCTTCTCGCATGCCCCTCACCCCCCTTCCTCAACCCCCCTCCCCACCCCCCTTCCTGACCCTTTCCCTCACCCCTTTCCCTACTCCCGCTTCCCACATGCCCCTCACCACCCACCCCCCGCCCCACCCTTCCCCAACAGGAGCAGCAACGGAAATTCAGAAAGCAATTCGCTCGAATTGAAGGGTTGTACGTCACTGGATCAACGTGAGGAGCTGCGACTGGAATGGGATCTCTTTTATGGGGGAAGGTTTACGTTTCTTTATTAACGTCACAAGTAGGCCTCTTGCCCGCCACTTACGTTTTGCCTTTATGTAGAACATCACTGGATCAGTCCATGAGCCGTTGCCAGACAGCGAGGTGGCTCTAACCTCAGCGGTGTAATTCCCAGGGCTCAGTCGGTCGAGTTTACAACCGCCGTTACACAGCTTATACTGCGGCCTGGAAACACATTCCTGCAGCACCTGAAATAGTACAAAGATAGATAACATCACAGAGAAAGGCCCAGTGATAGGATCTGATTCGATTTATTATTGTCACATGTATTAATATACAGTGAAAAGTATTGTGCCTTGCGCATTATACAGACAAAGCTTTTTTCTTTGTTCTTGTTCATACCGCTCATAGAGAAGGAACGGAGAGGGTGCAGAATGTAGTGTCACAGTCATAGCTAGGGTGTAGAGAAAGATCAACTTAATGCAAGGTAGGTCTATCCAAAAGTCTGACAGCAGCAGGGAAGAAGCTGTTCTTGTGTCGGTTGGTACCTCAGACTTTTGTATCTTTTTCCCAACGGAAGAAGGTGGAAGAGAGAATGTCCGGGGTGCGTGGGGTCCTTAATTATGCTGGCTGCTTTGCCGAGGCAGCGGGAAGTGTAGACAGAGTCAATGGATGGGAGGCTGGTTTGTGTGATGGACTGGATGCAGCATCTAACTGCAGCCAACTCGGGACAGAAACACAAAGTTAATCAGATGAAAAGCCAGTTTTACAGGAACCTCGCACTGTCCACCACTGGGAAATCTCGAGGGGAACCATCAACATCTCGTCATCATGGTTATCTTCTCATCACTCACAGTCAGTGACTGTGGTGGAAGAATCAATCCAGACTAGTCTTTAGGTTCAAGTTGGTTTATTGCACGGTGGCGCAGTGGGTTAGCACTGCTGCCTCACAACACCAGGGACCCGGGTTCGATTCCGGCCTCGGGTCACTGTCTGTGTGGAGTCTGCCCGTTCTCAACGTGTCTGCGTGGGTTTCCTCCGGGTGCTCCGGTTTCCTCCCACACTCCAAAGAAGTGCAGGTTAGGTTGATTGGCCATGCTAAATTGACCCGAGTGTTAGAGGGACGAGCAGGGTAAATACGTGGGGTTATGGGGATAGGGCCTGGGTGGGATTGTGGTCGGTACCGACTCGATGGACCGAATTCTGCACTGTAGGAATTCTATGATTGGAACGCACTTTTTAAAGTTTGTGTGTTGGTGTCACAAGTAGACTTACATTAACACTGCAATGAAGTTACTGTGAAAATCCCCTAGTCGCCACATTCCGGCGCCTGTTTGGGTACACAGAGAATTTAGCATGGCCAATGCACCCTAACCAACACGTCTTTTCGACTGAGGGGGGAACCCGGAGCAAACCTGGAAAGTGGGATTATGATAGAGATAGGTTTGGAATAGATTGATGTTTGATTGCACAGATAACGATGGGCCAAAGGGCCTCTTTCCATGCTGTAAAACTCACTGACTCTATCAGCTATGTCTACACTTCCCGCTGCCTCGGCAAAGCAGCCAGCATAATCAAGGACCCCACGCACCCCGGACATTCTCTCTTCCACCTTCTTCCGTCAGGAAAAAGATACAAAAGTCTGAGGTCACGCACCAACCGACTCAAGAACAGCTTCTTCTCTGCTGCTGTCAGACTTTTGAATAGACCTACCTCGCATTAAGCTGATCTTTCTCTACACCCTAGCTATGACTGTAACACTACATTCTGCACTCTCTCCTTTCGTTCTCTATGAACGGTATGCTTTGTCTGTATAGCGCGCAAGAAACAATACTTTTCACTGTATACTAATACATGTGACAATAATAAATCAAATCAAAAAATGGTCTTAGTGAATCATAGAAACCCTACAGTGCGGAAGGAGGCCATTCGGCCCATCAAGTCTGCACCGACCACAATCCCACCCAGGTCCTACCCCCACATATTTACTTGCTAATCCCTCTAACCTACGCATCTCAGGACTCTAAGGGGCAATTTTTAACCTGGCCAATCAACCTAACCCGCACATCTTTGGACTGTGGGAGGAAACCGGAGCACCCGGAGGAAACCCACACCGACACGAGGAGAACGTGCAGACTCCACACACACAGTGACCAGAGCAGGGAATCGAACCCGGGACCCTGGAGCTGTGAAGCAGCAGTGCGGACCACTGTGCTACCGTGCCGCCCTGGCAGAGGGAATTCTGCTCCTGTGTTTATGTTTATCCCTGGGAGTGCCTTTGCGGACGGCATCATGGGTCTTTTGGTTCATTCTCTCTGAGCCAGTTTGGTTTCTGAGCTAAGAGCCTGTGTGTGGCGCTCGCTCCGACACTGGTCCCTGTTCTCTGACAGACCCGCTTACCTCACTGTCCCCTCGGCTGTACTTCACTTCGTACATCAGGATCAGGCCGTTTGGACCGGTGGGTTCCGGCCACCTGAGGTAAATGCTGATGTCATCATCCCCGGGTTCCCACGTGACAACGCCAGGTATATTGTCAGCTTTCTCTGTGAGCGAGAGAAGGGGGAAACAGAGGAAGGGAAGAAAAAGAGAGAGGGAGGGGAGGAGGGGGAAGGGAAGGGAGGGAGTGGGGAAGGGAAGGGAGGGAGTGGGGAAGGGAAGGGAGGGAGTGGGGAGAAGGGAGGGAGTGGGGAGAAGGGAGGGAGTGGGGAGAAGGGAGGGAGTGGGGAGAAGGGAGGGAGTGGGGAGAAGGGAGGGAGTGGGGAGAAGGGAGGGAGTGGGAGAAGGGAGGGAGTGGGGAGAAGGGAGGGAGTGGGGAGAAGGGAGGGAGTGGGGAGAAGGGAGGGAGTGGGGAGAAGGGAGGGAGTGGGGAGAAGGGAGG
>NW_027593744.1:10000-27639 GCF_964213995.1 Mustelus asterias | reverse complement strand
CCCTCTCCCTCTTATGAATGTCTATCAGTTGAATGAGGCCCACCCTGGCTGGTATGTCGGGTTTGATGCAGAATGTAGAGTGTTAGTAATGTTACAGTGTGTCGTGCCATACTGATATTGTTTCAGGGAGGTGGTGAGACAGTATCTCCCTGCTCCCTTGTAAGCTACCCGAGTTATGTCCAGGCTACGAGCTTCTACTGAGCAATTTAGACGAGTGTTTGTTCTGAAGCCACACAGTGCATGATCATTTAAGTAAACTGGGTACGGGCATGCGATTATTTCGTCAGTTTGCTGACATCTGTCCAGAGTAGTGCCTATGAGCCTCCCTTCTTTCTCCACTGCGTACGGTAAAGTGCCGTCGTGCCCTATCCAGATATCCTCATGGATAGTCCTTATATTTTCCACTTCAAAGACCTTCAGTCCGACCCGGTCGTCAGTGATTATGGGGAGCCCTAAGATCATTCCCAGGGCTTTCCCTGGAGCCTCTTTGCAGTCGTCATTGAACCAGACTTCGGTCAACTGTCGCATCTGGCAACCAGATAACTTTGGGTGTTTCTTACCCGTGTTCCATCTGCTTGTCCATGCCATCCTTTTTTTTAAACCCTGAAGCTAGTCCCAACTGCCCGCATTTGGCCCATATCTGCTTGTCACTAATCCAAGATGGAACCTGTCCACTGTGTATCTGCTCTAGGTTTCCCCTTAGTTGTTCTATCACCCACTGTCCGTATGCACTACATAAAATCCGGTTCTGCTGTCGGTCATCATCCTCCAATTTTTCCCGAATAATTTGATTGTCTTGGCGTGTCCTTCTAATACAGCTACCATGTGGCTGTGTTCCCAGTCAGTTCCCCTTCAGCATCTTGCTGATTGTTCTGATATCCTGACTTTATTGTCAAGGTCGGACTGGATGATAATGTGGTCAATTGGATCAGCAAGTTTGCTGATGATACAAAGATTGGAGGTGTAGTGGACAGTGAGGAAGGTTTTCAAAGCTTGCAGAGGGATTTGGACCAACTAGAAAAATGGGCTGAAAAATGGCAAATGGAATTTAACGCAGACAAGTGTGAGATATTGCACATTGGAAGGACAAACCAAAGAAGAACGTAAGGGCGGCACGGTAGCACAGTGGTTAGCACTGCTGCTTCACAGCTCCAGGGTCCCGGGTTCGATTCCCGGCTCGGGTCACTGTCTGTGTGGAGTTTGCACATTCTCCTCGTGTCTGCGTGGGTTTCCTCCGGGTGCTCCGGTTTCCTCCCACAGTCCAAAGATGTGCGGGTTAGGTTGATTGGCCAGGTTGAAAAATTGCCCCTTAGAGTCCTGGGATGTGTAGGTTAGAGGGATTAGCGGGTAAAATATGTGGGGGTAGGGTCTGGGTGGGATTGTGGTCGGTGCAGACTCGATGGGCCGAATGGCCTCCTTCTGCACTGTAGGGTTTCTATGATTCTATGATTTTCTACAGGGTAAATGGTAGGACTCTGAAGAGTGCAGTTGAACAGAGGGATCTGGGAATACAGGTACAGAATTCCCTAAAAGTGACGTCACAGGTGGATAGGGTCGTAAAGAGTGCCTTTGGTACATTGGCCTTTATAAATTGGAGTATCGAGTATAAAAGTTGGAGTGTTATGGTAAGGTTATATAAGGCATTGGTGAGGCCGAATTTGGAGTATTGTGTACAGTTTTGGTCACCTAGTTACAGGAAGGATGTAAATAAGGTTGAAAGAGTGCAGAGAAGGTTCACAAGGATGTTGCCGGGACTTGAGAAGCTGAGTTACAGAGAGAGATTGAATAGGTTGGGACTTTATTCCCTGGAGCGTAGAAGATTGAGGGGAGATTTGATAGAGGTGTATAAGATTTTGATGGGGATAGATAGAGTGAATGCAAGCAGGCTTTTTCCGCTGAGGCTAGGGGAGTAAAAAACCAGAGGGCATGGGTTAAGGGTGAAAGGAGAAAAGTTTAAAGGGAATATTAGGGGGGGCTTCTTCACACAGAGAGTGGTGGGAGTGTGGAATGAGCTGCCTGATAAAGTGGTAAATGCACTTTTAACATTTAAGAAAAACTTGGACGGGTTCATGGATGAGAGGGGTGTGGAGGGATATGGTCCAAGTGCAGGTCAGTGGGACTAGGCAAAAAATGGTTCGGCACAGACAGGAAGGGCCAAAAGGCCTGTTTCTGAGCTGTAATTTTCTATGGTTCTATGGTCGGCTAAATCAAGGGCGTTGATGGTTGCTACCCCTGCCCCATACGCTGTGGCCATGTCATTGACGAACTCCCTCTTGGATCTTTCCTGTCTCTCATCCATTCCTACCTTCCGTCCTAACAGTCTGCGAGTCAGGAGGGAGGTATAATCTCTTAAATTGGGGAGAGCACCACTCTTGGCAGTTGGGTCCCAGCTACATCCACCACCACAGGTACCAATTCATGGTGGATGTTGCCATACAGGGTTTTCCCTGTGTGTTTTAGTATCAATCCATTCTCTGGTCCGGGGGTGGCTTCAGGACACATTGAGTGAGATTGTTTTGGGGTTGGCTTTGGCCCAGTTCTTATTTCGTACAGTGCAAGGTTTCCCTCTATGAGCGTCCCGGGGCACCACTGCCCGAGCTCCAATCCTTTTTCTGGGCTGTTGACCAGACATCCAATTTATTTGAAAATCCCCACCAATCCCCTTCTACGGTGACACTCAGATGTTGTTTCTGTCACACAGTCTGTTTAAACCCTTATACGGTGGACAAAGAATCGCGAGTAGACTTCTTATTAGTACAACAATGTTTATTTACACACACAATTAATCACCCACCCAATCAACAATAAAATATCTAACTGAAATACTAAAGTTCAAGTCCAATACTAGACCTTGACTTAACTTTGCGTGACTGGCAAGTACCCGGGCAGATATTGGCCTTTATCTGTGCGCTGGTCTCGGTCGTGCTCTGCATAGTCTGGTCATTTGGTCTGGTCTGGCACTCTGGCTCTGGTCTTCTTTCCTTCTCGGGTGTGGTGGCTCTCCTCGTGCTGGTTGTCGCCGGCGATGGTCACCGGGGTTGTAGCTCGTTCATGGGGTCAGAGAGAGAGAGAGCGATTCTTGGTTGTGCAGCACCCTTTATACCCCGTTGGGTTTCACGCCCCTTTTGGCCATTGCCAATCAATCGATCAGGACTTGATCACCCTGATCGATAAAGTCCAATCGGGTGCTGCCACACTGATCTCTGGGTGTGTCCCCAACGGCCATGTCTGTAGGTGCTGGGGGCACGTAGGGTTCACACCTCCCTCCCAAATAAGGGGTTACGGCGCCCCTATGTCTGGTAAACAACCCAGTTTGACCAGAAAGTCCTCTTTGTCCTGGAGATGACCCATATCCTGTGTATTCAGTCGTCTGAGCTGCAGCCCGTTTATCTCTGTCTTTTAGGTTGCACCCTGCTGTTTTAGTGCTTGCCCAATTATCCCAGCATGCTCTGTAAATCGCCATTTTAGGTGGCCCGTTTGACCACAGGTCACCTAAGGAGCAATTCAGCATGGCCAATCCACCTAACCTGCACATGTTTGGATATTAAGGGGAAATGTACCATGGCCAATCCACCTAACTTACACATCTTTGGACACTAAGGGGCAATTTAGCATGGCCAATCATAGAAGAAATCATAGAAACCCTACAGTGCAGAAACAGGCCATTCGGCCCATCAAGTCTGCACCGACCACAATCCCACCCAGGCCCTACTCCCATATCCCTACATATATTACCCGCTAATCCCTCTAACCTACGCACCTCTGGACACTAAGGGGCAATTTTAGCATGGCCAATCAACCTAACCCGCACATCTTTGGACTGTGGGAGGAAACCGGAGCACCCGGAGGAAACCCACCTAACCTACACAGCTTTGGACACTAAGGGGCAATTTAGCATGGCCAATCCACCTAACCAGACCCCAACCACTTGCTGGGTGAAAAAGATTTTTCATCACATCGCATTTGCTTCTTTTGCAAATCGCTTTTAAACCTGTGCTCTCTTGTTCTCGATCCTTTTCCGAGTGGGAACAGTTTCTCCCTATCTACTCTGTCCAGCCCTCATCATGATCTTGACCATCTCTATCTAATCCCCTCTACGCTTTCTTCTCTCCAAGGCGAACAGTCCCACCCTCTCCATTCTATTCTTTCAAGCAAAGTTGTGCTTGAGGAGGATGGTCACTGGTGTTTGAAATAAATGGGTGGCACAGTGGTTAGCACTGCTGCCTCACAGCTCCAGGGACCTGGGTTCGAATCCCAACTTGGGTCACTGTGCGGAGTTTGCACGTTCTCCCCGTGTCTGCGTGGGTTTCCTCCGGGTGCTCCGGTTTCCTCCTACACTCCAAAGATGGGTAGGTTAGGTGGATTGGCCATGCTAAATTGCCCCTTGGTGTCCAAAGATGTGCAGGTCAGGTGGATTGGCCATGCTAAATTGCCTCTTAGTATCCAAAGATGTGCAGGTTAAGTGGATTGGCCATGCTAAATTGCCCCTTCGTGTCCAAAGATGTGCAGGTTAGGTGGATTGGCCATGCTAAATTACCCCTTCGTGTCCAAAGATGTGCAGGTTAGGTGGATTGGCCATGCTAAATTGCCCCTTGGTATCCAAAGACATGCTGGTTAGGTGCGTTGGCCATGATAAATTGTCCCTCAGTGTACCCAAATGGAGTGTGGTGACTGGGATTTTCACAGTAACTTCATTGCGGTGTTAATGTAAGCCTGCTTATGACACTAATAAATAAACCTTTAAACTATTGGCACCAAAGTTCCTACAATTCATGTATATTAAATCGGTGAATATTCTTTGTGCCGACAATGTTGAGTGATTCTATGCCAAGAGTGACTGTACCTCCTTTCTGATGGGAGCGGGTCAGTATCCTTTGGTTGTGTTTTACAGGTGGCACCGGGTGGCGCTTAGCGTCGAAGGGAAGAACGTCACGATGATTGTCGACTGCAACAAGCAGGTGACTGAGCCTTTGGCTCGAAGTGACGACCCAGTTGTCAACACAAATGGAGTGACGGTCTTTGGCACGAGGATACTGGACGAGGAGGTGTTTGAGGTCAGTGAGTGAGCTCGTCAAGTCAATGCCGCCCATTTCTGGCTCCTTCTGTCCCCATCTCTGGTTCCTCTATGTTGTAAGAAGTTTAACAACACCAGGTTAAAGTCCAACAGGTTTATTTGGTAGCAAAAGCCACACAAGCTTTCGAAGCTCTAAGCCCCTTCTTCAGGTGAGTGGGAATTCTGTTCACAAACAGAGTTTATAAAGACACAGACTCAATTTACATGAATAATGGTTGGAATGCGAATACTTACAACTAATCAAGTCTTTAAGAAACAAAACAATGGGAGTGGAGAGAGCATCAAGACAGGCTAAAAAGATGTGTATTGTCTCCAGACAAGACAGCCAGTGAAACTCTGCAGGTCCACGCAACTGTGGGCGTTACAAATAGTGTGACATGAACCCAATATCCCGGTTGAGGCCGTCCGCGTGTGTGCGGAACTTGGCTATCAGTTTCTGCTCAGCGACTCTGCGCTGTCGTGTGTCGCGAAGGCCGCCTTGGAGAACGCTTACCCGAATATCAGAGGCCGAATGCCCGTGACCGCTGAAGTGCTCCCCAACAGGAAGAGAACAGTTCTCTTCCTGTTGGGGAGCACTTCAGCGGTCACGGGCATTCGGCCTCTGATATTCGGGTAAGCGTTCTCCAAGGTGGCCTTCGCGACACACGACAGCGCAGAGTCGCTGAGCAGAAACTGATAGCCAAGTTCCGCACACACGCGGACGGCCTCAACCGGGATATTGGGTTCATGTCACACTATTTGTAACGCCCACAGTTGCGTGGACCTGCAGAGTTTCACTGGCTGTCTTGTCTGGAGACAATACACATCTTTTTAGCCTGTCTTGATGCTCTCTCCACTCCCATTGTTTTGTTTCTTAAAGACTTGATTAGTTGTAAGTATTCGCATTCCAACCATTATTCATGTAAATTGAGTCTGTGTCTTTATAAACTCTGTTTGTGAACAGAATTCCCACTCACCTGAAGAAGGGGCTTAGAGCTTCGAAAGCTTGTGTGGCTTTTGCTACCAAATAAACCTGTTGGACTTTAACCTGGTGTTGTTAAACTTCTTACTGTGTTTACCCCAGTCCAACGCCGGCATCTCCACATCCTCTATGTTGGTCAGTTAGTAAAGGAATCTGCCTGGATTAGAAGGTCTGAGCTATAAGGGAACCTATATGAGGGAAGGCGATGGCCTATTGGTATTCGACTATTAACCAAGAAACCCAGCTGATGTTCTGGGGACCCGGGTTCGAATCCCGCCATGGCAGCTGCTGGAATTTGAATTTAATCAAAAAACCTGGAATTAAGAATCTACTGATGACCGTGAAACCATTGTCGGAAAAACCCATCTGGGTCACTAATGTCCCTTTCGGGAAGGAAATCTGCCGTCCTTACCCAGTCTGGCCTACATGTGACTCCAGAGCCACAGCAATATAGTTGACTCTCAACTGGCCTCGGGCAACTAGGGATGGGCAATAAATGCTGGCCCAGCCAGCGAAGCCCATGTCCCACAAATGCATAAAAAAATAAGAAGAGGCTGGACAAACTAGGGTTGTTTTCTCTGGAGCGGCGGAGGCTGAGGGGAGTCTGATAGGAGTCTATAAAATTCTGAGAGGCAGAGATAGGGTTGACAGTCAGAATCTTTCTCCCCAGAATTGAAATGCCTAATACTAGGGCAAGTGAGAGGGGGGAAGTTCAAAGGAGACGTGAGGGGCAAGTTTTTTTACACGGAGTATTAGGTATCTGGAACGCACTGCCAGGGTGGTGGTGGAGGCGGATATGATAGGGGCGCTGAAGGGGCTTTTAGATAAGCGCGTGAATATGCAAGGGAGAGAGGGATATGGAGCAAGGACAGGCAGAAGGGATTAGTTTAATTTGACGTCATGTTCGGCACAACATTGTGGGCCAAAGGGCCTGTTCCTGTTCTATGTTCTAAAGGCACTGACCTGTGCTGAGCTGTTCCAGGCAGAGAAGGAAGTTCCCACATAATGGGATCCCTGCGCCACTTACTGATCTCAACTAGGCCTCGGGTCGAATTACTTCAAATTGACTTTGTCTCTGGGTTGAGGGAGGAAATATTTACTCTGAATTCCTGATCACATTTCTTTGGGTGCTGAATATGTTGCCTTTCATAGTTGAATAGTCTCACTCGCTTGTATGTTGAGCATCGGCTTTGCAACGAGATACTAATAGTTGCCGAGACGAAGCCCCGTCACACAAAACGGGTAGGAAACTGGAAGGAGGCAGCAGAAGGTGAGGGCAAGTGGAATATGTTCCTGTCTGAAGTCGCTGCGCATTGTCTGAAATTCTCCAGCCGTTCGTGACTCGCCGCTACAGAGAGGATGGACCAAATGCCCGTTCACTACAGCGGGACCAGAAAATCCCGTCCAGTAAAGAAGGCAAATGGTGTGTTGGCTTTCATAGCGAGAGGATTTGAGGATAGGGATGTGTCGCTGCAATTGTACAGGGCGTTGGTGAGGCCACACCTGGGGTATTGTGTGCAGTTTTGGTGTCCTTATCTGAGGAAGGATGTCCTTGCTATAGAGGGAGTGCAGCGAAGGTTTACCAGGCCGATTCCTGGGATGGCAGGTCTGTCATATGAGGAGTGACTAAGTCGGTTAGGATTATATTCACTGGAGTTTAGAAGAGTGAGAGGGGATCTCATAGAAGCTTATAAAATTCGAACAGGGTTAGACAGGGTAGATTCAGAAAGAATGTTCCCGATGGTGGGGGTGTCCAGAACTAGGGGTCATAGTTTGAGGATAAGGGGTAAATCTTTTAGAACTGAGGTGAGGAGAAATTTCTTCACCCAGAGGGTGGTGAATGTGTGGAATTCACTCCCACAGAAAGTAGTTGAGGCCAGAACATTGTCTGATTTGAAGGAGAAATTAGATATCGCTCCTGGGGCTAAAGGGATTGAGGGATATGGGGGGAATCAGGATATTGAATTCAATGATCAGCCATGATCAAAATGAATGGCGGAGCAGGCTCGAAGGGCCGAATGGCCTCCTCCTGCTTCTAGTTTCTGTGTTTCTATGTGTGTATGAAGCTGTGGGCAACTCACTCCTAAACACACACCTGATGACGGATTTTGGGCTGATTTCTACCTTGGCATCCGCCCGTGAGTGCTGTTAAAGTAAACCCTCTTCAGATTAATACAACGGTGTGACAGAACTGGCCTACGTTGGGCCAGTAGATTAGCGGAGGAAGGGATTTATGTTGCAGACACCGGCTGTGAAAAGGAGTGTGTGTTGGTGGACAGCGTTCGAGACGTCCTCCAGATGTTTTCCACACCTGGCCCGCACGCCCTTGATGTGATGTTTATCAGTTGTGCAGCATTTTATTTGATGTGCGGAGCAGGTGCCCCGTGTTGTTATCATACCCAGTGTGCAGAAACACGCTGCAGTCTCTCAGGTCTGCGCGTTGACTGCAGACATCAAACCAAAGCAGCTCTGGGACCTCGGCGCACCTCGGGCTTCTCATTCTGCTTGCTCAATCCACCCATGGTGCAGTCGCAAGTTCAAACAAGCTCCCCGACCCACTCGGCCATCTCAGACCCACTCGGCCATCTCAGATCCAGTCAGGGGCCATTAAATGTGCAACTACTTTGTAAACGGAATATGCATCAATTAGGAGCACGCTTGGATTAATTTGCAATAAGCTGCAGATGGAAATAACTCGTTGGCAGTTCCCTGCGACCAGTGCTTGCATGTTCATTCAATCAGAAACTAAATGATGAAGGCAGTATTTCAAAGAAATACAACTTCTGAAGGAGTGTTGGCAGTCAACTCGATCCATCTCTATCCCTTTCGTTCAATCTGCGCTGTTTTCTCTCGTGCTCTCTCTTTCGCTCTCTCTCTTTCGCTCTCTCTCTCTCTTTCGCTCTCTATTTCGCTCTCTCTCTCGCTCGCTCTCTCTCTCTCTCGCTCTCTCTCTCTCGCTCTCTCTCGCTCTCTCTCTCTCTCGCTCGCTCTCCCTCGCTCTCTCGCTCTCGCTCTCTCGCTCTCGCTCTCTCTCGGCGCTCTCTCTCTCGGCGCTCTCTCTCTCGGCGCTCTCTCTCTCGGCGCTCTCTCTCTCGGCGCTCTCTCTCTCGGCGCTCTCTCTCTCGGCGCTCTCTCTCTCGGCGCTCTCTCTCTCGGCGCTCTCTCTCTCGGCGCTCTCTCTCTCGGCGCTCTCTCTCTCGGCGCTCTCTCTCTCGGCGCTCTCTCTCTCGGCGCTCTCTCTCTCGGCGCTCTCTCTCTCGGCGCTCTCTCTCTCGGCGCTCTCTCTCTCGGCGCTCTCTCTCTCGGCGCTCTCTCTCTCGGCGCTCTCTCTCTCGGCGCTCTCTCTCTCGGCGCTCTCTCTCTCGGCGCTCTCTCTCTCGGCGCTCTCTCTCTCGGCGCTCTCTCTCTCGGCGCTCTCTCTCTCGGCGCTCTCTCTCTCGGCGCTCTCTCTCTCGGCGCTCTCTCTCTCGGCGCTCTCTCTCTCGGCGCTCTCTCTCTCGGCGCTCTCTCTCTCGGCGCTCTCTCTCTCGGCGCTCTCTCTCTCGGCGCTCTCTCTCTCGGCGCTCTCTCTCTCGGCGCTCTCTCTCTCGGCGCTCTCTCTCTCGGCGCTCTCTCTCTCGGCGCTCTCTCTCTCGGCGCTCTCTCTCTCGGCGCTCTCTCTCTCGGCGCTCTCTCTCTCGGCGCTCTCTCTCTCGGCGCTCTCTCTCTCGGCGCTCTCTCTCTCGGCGCTCTCTCTCTCGGCGCTCTCTCTCTCGGCGCTCTCTCTCTCGGCGCTCTCTCTCTCGGCGCTCTCTCTCTCGGCGCTCTCTCTCTCGGCGCTCTCTCTCTCGGCGCTCTCTCTCTCGGCGCTCTCTCTCTCGGCGCTCTCTCTCTCGGCGCTCTCTCTCTCGGCGCTCTCTCTCTCGGCGCTCTCTCTCTCGGCGCTCTCTCTCTCGGCGCTCTCTCTCTCGGCGCTCTCTCTCTCGGCGCTCTCTCTCTCGGCGCTCTCTCTCTCGGCGCTCTCTCTCTCGGCGCTCTCTCTCTCGGCGCTCTCTCTCTCGGCGCTCTCTCTCTCGGCGCTCTCTCTCTCGGCGCTCTCTCTCTCGGCGCTCTCTCTCTCGGCGCTCTCTCTCTCGGCGCTCTCTCTCTCGGCGCTCTCTCTCTCGGCGCTCTCTCTCTCGGCGCTCTCTCTCTCGGCGCTCTCTCTCTCGGCGCTCTCTCTCTCGGCGCTCTCTCTCTCGGCGCTCTCTCTCTCGGCGCTCTCTCTCTCGGCGCTCTCTCTCTCGGCGCTCTCTCTCTCGGCGCTCTCTCTCTCGGCGCTCTCTCTCTCGGCGCTCTCTCTCTCGGCGCTCTCTCTCTCGGCGCTCTCTCTCTCGGCGCTCTCTCTCTCGGCGCTCTCTCTCTCGGCGCTCTCTCTCTCGGCGCTCTCTCTCTCGGCGCTCTCTCTCTCGGCGCTCTCTCTCTCGGCGCTCTCTCTCTCGGCGCTCTCTCTCTCGGCGCTCTCTCTCTCGGCGCTCTCTCTCTCGGCGCTCTCTCTCTCGGCGCTCTCTCTCTCGGCGCTCTCTCTCTCGGCGCTCTCTCTCTCGGCGCTCTCTCTCTCGGCGCTCTCTCTCTCGGCGCTCTCTCTCTCGGCGCTCTCTCTCTCGGCGCTCTCTCTCTCGGCGCTCTCTCTCTCGGCGCTCTCTCTCTCGGCGCTCTCTCTCTCGGCGCTCTCTCTCTCGGCGCTCTCTCTCTCGGCGCTCTCTCTCTCGGCGCTCTCTCTCTCGGCGCTCTCTCTCTCGGCGCTCTCTCTCTCGGCGCTCTCTCTCTCGGCGCTCTCTCTCTCGGCGCTCTCTCTCTCGGCGCTCTCTCTCTCGGCGCTCTCTCTCTCGGCGCTCTCTCTCTCGGCGCTCTCTCTCTCGGCGCTCTCTCTCTCGGCGCTCTCTCTCTCGGCGCTCTCTCTCTCGGCGCTCTCTCTCTCGGCGCTCTCTCTCTCGGCGCTCTCTCTCTCGGCGCTCTCTCTCTCGGCGCTCTCTCTCTCGGCGCTCTCTCTCTCGGCGCTCTCTCTCTCGGCGCTCTCTCTCTCGGCGCTCTCTCTCTCGGCGCTCTCTCTCTCGGCGCTCTCTCTCTCGGCGCTCTCTCTCTCGGCGCTCTCTCTCTCGGCGCTCTCTCTCTCGGCGCTCTCTCTCTCGGCGCTCTCTCTCTCGGCGCTCTCTCTCTCGGCGCTCTCTCTCTCGGCGCTCTCTCTCTCGGCGCTCTCTCTCTCGGCGCTCTCTCTCTCGGCGCTCTCTCTCTCGGCGCTCTCTCTCTCGGCGCTCTCTCTCTCGGCGCTCTCTCTCTCGGCGCTCTCTCTCTCGGCGCTCTCTCTCTCGGCGCTCTCTCTCTCGGCGCTCTCTCTCTCGGCGCTCTCTCTCTCGGCGCTCTCTCTCTCGGCGCTCTCTCTCTCGGCGCTCTCTCTCTCGGCGCTCTCTCTCTCGGCGCTCTCTCTCTCGGCGCTCTCTCTCTCGGCGCTCTCTCTCTCGGCGCTCTCTCTCTCGGCGCTCTCTCTCTCGGCGCTCTCTCTCTCGGCGCTCTCTCTCTCGGCGCTCTCTCTCTCGGCGCTCTCTCTCTCGGCGCTCTCTCTCTCGGCGCTCTCTCTCTCGGCGCTCTCTCTCTCGGCGCTCTCTCTCTCGGCGCTCTCTCTCTCGGCGCTCTCTCTCTCGGCGCTCTCTCTCTCGGCGCTCTCTCTCTCGGCGCTCTCTCTCTCGGCGCTCTCTCTCTCGGCGCTCTCTCTCTCGGCGCTCTCTCTCTCGGCGCTCTCTCTCTCGGCGCTCTCTCTCTCGGCGCTCTCTCTCTCGGCGCTCTCTCTCTCGGCGCTCTCTCTCTCGGCGCTCTCTCTCTCGGCGCTCTCTCTCTCGGCGCTCTCTCTCTCGGCGCTCTCTCTCTCGGCGCTCTCTCTCTCGGCGCTCTCTCTCTCGGCGCTCTCTCTCTCGGCGCTCTCTCTCTCGGCGCTCTCTCTCTCGGCGCTCTCTCTCTCGGCGCTCTCTCTCTCGGCGCTCTCTCTCTCGGCGCTCTCTCTCTCGGCGCTCTCTCTCTCGGCGCTCTCTCTCTCGGCGCTCTCTCTCTCGGCGCTCTCTCTCTCGGCGCTCTCTCTCTCGGCGCTCTCTCTCTCGGCGCTCTCTCTCTCGGCGCTCTCTCTCTCGGCGCTCTTTCTCTCGGCGCTCTTTCTCTCGGCGCTCTTTCTCTCGGCGCTCTTTCTCTCGGCGCTCTTTCTCTCGGCGCTCTTTCTCTCGGCGCTCTTTCTCTCGGCGCTCTTTCTCTCGGCGCTCTTTCTCTCGGCGCTCTTTCTCTCGGCGCTCTTTCTCTCGGCGCTCTTTCTCTCGGCGCTCTTTCTCTCGGCGCTCTTTCTCTCGGCGCTCTTTCTCTCGGCGCTCTTTCTCTCGGCGCTCTTTCTCTCGGCGCTCTTTCTCTCGGCGCTCTTTCTCTCGGCGCTCTTTCTCTCGGCGCTCTTTCTCTCGGCGCTCTTTCTCTCGGCGCTCTTTCTCTCGGCGCTCTTTCTCTCGGCGCTCTTTCTCTCGGCGCTCTATCTGCACGCCTGGCGCTCTATCTGCACGCCTCGCCCTCAATCTCCCCCCTCGCCCTCAATCTCCCCCCTCGCCCTCAATCTCCCCCCTCGCCCTCAATCTCCCCTCTCGCCCTCAATCTCCCCTCTCGCGCGCCCACTCTCTCGCGCTCTCTTGCTTTCACTATCACCTTCTCAAGGGCAATTCGGGAGGGCCAATGTATACTGCCTTAGCCAGAGACACCTACAACCTGCTTAAAAATCAATATACTTTTGAAGCGGAATTTATATAGACATCTCCCAGCTAATCCATAAATCCAGAGTTCTAAAAATAAATGCTGCTCTATATTTCAGATTGTTAGAACCATCAGAGAGAATAATAGTTACCCGAACGTCTGTACATTGCCTTGAATCAAATCCAATGGAGCGATTCCCAATACGGTTGCAGTTGGAAGTCTAGTATTTGAGGAACATTGAATATCCTGTTGGATCTTGTGCGTGGAATGGCGGTATCTTGTCCCTCGGGTGTTGGTGTATGCTCAGATCCAGTTCGGGGGCATTTGGACAGTTAACCTGGCTCTCCAATGCCCAAGGACCCCAGCAAGGGGGTCTTTACTCCTGTAGGAAACGTGAGCAGGTTGGCAGGTCCTGTGGTCAAATCACACGGTGTTTGGTGCAAGCCCTGATCCAGGTGCCAATCCTTTCCTGCGGCTTTGCCAACCCCCCCCCCCCCCCCGCCCCCCCCCACCCCATCCTGACCTGGCGCACTCGGAGTTCAATAAGAGCAGGGGGAGAGAGGTTTGAGGGATGGGCTGCGTGGAGATGGGCAAAGCTCGATGGGCTGAATGGCCTTCAGTCTGCACAAATAACCTCAAGGAACGAGGGGGGGGCGGGCGCGAAATGAGTGACTGATTCAAGTGGGAAAGAATGCGGATAATTCTCAAATTCTAATACTGTGAAGATTTTTGCTGAATTGAATCCAGGAGCTGGTTTGCACAAGGGAGTCAAATCGGCATCTGGGACGGTTGGGAGCTTTGCACATTCCAACCATATGTTCACTTCTAACAAAATGTTTTCTTGGCATTGAATGCCAATTAGTGTTGGGTATCTTGAGGCTTTGGTGTAACTGGGCAGAATGGAATGGCGTAACAATGGGGAGAGCGGGGGAGTTGACATTGCGCCCACGAGTTAGTTCTGGGTTTGGATGATTGAATTCAGTCCAGACCAGAAGAATTTTTCATAGAATTTCATACAATTCCTAAAGTGCAGAAGGATCTGCACCAACTCTGACCCAGGCTTACCCTGTAACCCCACGTATTTACTCCACTAATCCCCCCAACCTATGTATCTTTGGACACTAAGGGGCAATTTAGCATGGCCAATCCACCTAACCTGCACATCTTTGGACATTAAGGGGCAATTTAGCATGGCCAATCCACCTAACCTGCACATCTTTGGACATTAAGGGGCAATTTAGCATGGCCAATCCACCTAACCTGCACATCTTTGGACATTAAGGGGCAATTTAGCATGGCCAATCCACCTAACCTACACATCTTTGGACATTAAGGGGCAATTTAGCATGGCCAATCCACCTAACCTACACATCTTTGGACACTAAGGGACAATTTAGCATGGCCAAATCACCTAACCTACACATCTTTGGACATTAAGGGGCAATTTAGCATGGCCAATCCACCTAACCTACACATCTTTGGACACTAAGGGACAATTTAGCATGGCCAATCCACCTAACCTGCACATCTTTGGACACTAAGGGGCAATTTAGCATGGCCAATCCACCTAACCTGCATGTCTTTCGGATTATGGGAAGAAACTCACGCAGACACGGGGAAAACATGCAGACTGCACACAGACAATGACCCAAGACTGAAATCAAACCCGGGTCCCTGGCACTATGAGGCAGCAGTGCTAATCACTGTGCCACCATGCCACCTTATGGATTCCAATGGATTTTTTGTAGAGTGGGTGATAGGTTGTGTGGGTGCATGGAGGGGGCATCAGGAAAGGTATAAAATGAATGAAGTAGGTCAGAGTGTGCTCATCCTGATCACAGATTCCCAACAATACAGGAGGAGGCCATTTGGCCCATTGAGTCTGTACCGACCACAATCCCACCCAGACTCTATTCCCGTAACCCCACACACATTTACCCTGGCTAGTCCCCCTGACAATAGGGTTAATTTAGCACGGCCAATCAACCTCATCAGCACGTCTTTCGGACTGTGGGAGGAAACCGGAGCACCCGGAGGAAACCCACGCAGACACGGGGAGAACGTGCAAACTCCCCACAGTCACCCGAGCCAGGAATTGAACCCGAGTCCCTGGCGTTGAGAGGCAGCAGTGCTAAACCACTCTGCCCCCATGCTGCCCTGGCACTTGCCGGAACTCCAATGTCGTGGCTGGTGATGTCTGTTTCCGATGGTGAACTGAGTCTCTCGGACGTTTGGAATCTTGGCAGGCAAGGCCATGCGAGAGGGTGAATCAGTTTATGAGATTGATTGATTGATTGACTGATTATTGTCACATGTATTAGCATACAGTGAAAAGTATTGTTTCTTGCGCGCCATACAGACAAAGCATACTGTTCATAGAGAAGGAAAGGAGAGAGTGCAGAATGTAGTGTTACAGTCTGAGCTAGGGTGTAGCGAAAGATCAACTTACTGCAAGGTAAGTCGATTCAAAAATCTGACAGCAGCAGGGAAGAAGCTGTTCTTCAGTCGGATGGCGGATGCCACAGTCTGGCTCCAGGGCGCTGGCCAGAATCCCGCTGTGTTGGCTGGGGTTATGTGGGAGACTTTTCACAAAACAGATGTCCGTATCGCACTGCATCTTACAACCTACATCTGTCTAGATATCTCCCCGTGGAAGCCGAGCGTTAAAAATCTTAAAGCTGTTTGAGGAGACAATATATAGTGGAATAAAAGCCAATTGCTGCGGACGCTGGAATCTGAAACCAAAAGGGAAAATGCTGGAAAATCTCAGCAGGTCTGGCAGCATCTGTCAGAAGAGGAAAGAGCTGACGTTTCGAGTCCAGATGACCCTTTGTCAAAGCTTTGACGAAGTATATAGTAGGAAGCAGTCAGTGCTCAGTGAGAGCAGGGAGTCAGAGATTTCTTGTCCAGTAAGAGTTGAGACTTGGGGGTAGGGCCTGGGTGGGATTGTGGTCGGTGCAGACTCGATGGGCCGAATGGCCTCTTTCTGTACTGTAGGGTTTCTATGATTTCTGTGATTTCTACTTGTTAGACAGTCGAATAGGATTTAAATCTCAAGTCTACGAGTCAAAAACTGAAATACCCTTGAGGGGAGCCAATGGCCTAGTGGTATTATTGCGAGACTATTAACCTAGAAATTCAGCTAATGTTCTGGGGACCACGGCAGATGGCGGAATTTGAATTCAATTTTTTAAAAATCTGGAATTAAGAATCTACTGATGACCATGAAACCATTGTCGGAAAAACCCATCTGGTTCACGACTGCGCTTTGGGGAAGGAAATCTGCCATCCTTACCTGGTCTGGCCTACATGTGACTCCAGAGCCACAGCAATGTGGTTGACTCTCATCAGCCAGCCAAGGGTACACTCAGAATGGGCAATAAATGCTAGCCAGTCAGCAATGCCCATATCCCAGGAATAATAAAAAGAGGAAGGGCTGGATTCAGCATCCCATTCCGGGACTGTCGGAAGAATTTGTCTTTATCTAGCCGTTGATCCAGCCTAAACTCATGGAATAATGCCAGGGGCTCTTAAAATTGGCCGGAGAGTGTAGATGTGGATTTGGTTTAATATTTTAGCACCTCTGACACAGCTTCATCCCTTGAAATGGCAGCCCCGATACTGGGGACTTTTGCTCCTAACCTTGGAGGTGAGAGGGTCATCCGCTGAATCAAAGAATCGAAGTAATTGAAGAAGAACAGGATAGTACTTCTGAAAGTAAGTGCGCAGGTACAGCAGGCAGTAAAGAAGGCAAAGAGTCTGTTGGCCTTTATAGCGAGAAGACTTGAGTATAGGGATAGGGATGTTTTGCTGCAATTGTACAGGGCGTTGGTGAGGCCACACCTGGAGTATTGTGTGCAGTTTTGGTGTCCTTATCTGAGGAAGGATGTCCTTGCTGTAGAGGGAGTGCAGCGAAGGTTTACCAGGCTGATTCCTGGGATGGCAGGTCTGTCTTATGAGGAGAGACTAAGTCGGTTAGGATTATATTCACTGGAGTTTAGAAGAGTGAGAGGGGATCGCATAGAAATTTATAAAATTCTAACAGGATTAGACAGGGTAGATTCAGAAAGAATGTTCCCGATGGTGGGGAAGTCCAGAACTAGGGGTCATAGTTTGAGGATAAGGGGTAAACCTTTTAGAACTGAGGTGAGGAGAAATTTCTTCACCCAGAGGGTGGTGAATGTGTGGAATTCACTCCCACAGAAAGTAGTTGAGGCCAAAATGTGTGATTTCAAGAAGAAATTAGATATAGCTCTTGGGGCTAAAGGGATTGAGGGGGAAGGGCGATCAGGATATTGAATTGGATGATCAGCCATGATCATAATGAATGGTGGGAGCAGGCTCGAAGGGCCGAATGGCCTCCTCCTGCTTCTAGTTTCTATGTTTCTATGTCTATCAATCAAGCTAACATCAACCGAAACAGGTTAAGTGGTCATGAGCCTCTTCCTTGTTTAGAAACTGATCGGCGCGCATCATAGATTCACCGATTCATAGAATCAGAATCCTACAGTGCACAAGAGGCCCTTCGGCCCATCGAGCCTGCACCAGTGCATGAAGGGCCCTGACCTGGCCACCCAATCCCACTTGCCAACTGTTGGCCTATAAGCCTTGAATGTTTGGGATAACAGGAGTCACTCCCCCTCATAAAGACCTTCACCAGCTGCTATCAAACAGTCTCTGGGGGCATTGGCAAGTTTGCGAAAGGCGCTACGTTAATGCGGGCTCTTCTCTTTCCTCAATTCTTTCCCACATGGGTTTCCAAAGCGAAGACTGGAACTTGGCACCTCCTCATCAGGCACAGCTGCCGTGAACAAAAACATGGCTAACATCTGGCCTTGATGGATTTATGGGAACCGGGAGAGATTAGAC